>NC_053027.1:449993327-450254149 GCF_003073215.2 Triticum urartu
GTTCCCACTCCCAATAATGGTCTCTGCTACAAGTGTGGTCAGCCAGGTCACCGTGCTAGGGATTGCAATCAGAACCAGAATCAACTGGCCCTCCCAGCAACTAGCCGTGGAAGCAACCAGCCTCGCAACAACAGTGCCAAGTCTTATGGTCATGTTCATGCCAACCATGTTGATCTCAATGAAGTTCTAGACCAGCCTACTACCGTGATGGGTACACTCCTCGTAAATTCAGTACCAGCATCTGTTTTATTTGATATGGGAGCATCGCATTCATTCATATCAGCTGAGTTTGCATTCATGCATGGCATTAAATACGAAGAGATGAACACTACGATTGTGGTACACACTCCTGCGGGCCAGTGTCAAACCTCTATGGTTAGTCACGATGTTCCCGTTGAAATTGAAGGACTGGAATTCCTTGCCTCTCCCATCGTACTAAAGTCCTGTAGCATCGACCTCATTCTGGGAATGGATTGGTTGAAAGCGCATACTGCTTCTATAGTTTGCGCCACTAAGGTCGTCCATCTGCTACACCCTACTGATGAAATAATTGCTTACCAAGCTCATCTAGTTCAGAACGCCGAGGCACGTCTTTATGCCTTGAATGCGTTGAACGCTGCACCACTCGAGGGCATTGGAAACATTCCCATCGTTCGTGAATTCCAAGATGTCTTCCCAGAAGAACTTCCAGGGATTCCCCCTGCTAGAGCTGTCGAATTCATCATCGACTTGAAACCCGGCACTACCCCTATAGCTAAACGACCCTACAAGATGCCGCCGCATGAACTCATTGAGCTTAAGGAGGAAATCGACAAATCTCTTGCCAAAGGTTTCATTCGCCCAAGTTGCTCTCCTTGGGGAGCACCTTCTCTCTTTGTTAAGAAGAAGGATGGGACAAACCGATTAGTCCAAGACTACCGTCCTATAAACCAAGCTACAATTCAGAATAAATATCCTCTTCCCCGGATCAATGATCTTTATGATCAACTGGCTGGCTCATCAGTGTTCTCCAAACTCGACTTGAGGTTGGGTTACCACCAGATCCGTGTTCGTGAGGAGGACATCCCAAAAACCGCCTTCGTGACTCGGTATGGATCATACGAGTACACCGTCATGTCATTCGGCTTAACGAATGCTCCCGCCACCTTCTCTCGTCTGATGAACTATATATTCATGGATTACCTCAACAAGTTTGTCATGGTGTATCTGGAAGATATCCTTGTATTTTCCAAGAATGAAGAAGAACATGCTGCACATCTTCGTCTTGTGCTGGAAAAACTTTGAGAGCATCAACTGTATGCTAAGTATTCCAAGTGTGAATTCTGGCTCCCCGAAGTAACCTATCTTGGGCATGTCATCTCCAAGAATGGTATTGCCGTCAACCCTGAACGAGTTCAGGCTATTCTCGATTGGACTCCTCCGAAGAATGTGAAGCAAGTCCGAAGTTTTCTCGGCCTCGCCAGCTATTGCCGTCGATTCATCGAGAACTTCTCCAAGATTGCCAGGACTCTGACTAATCTGTTGCATAAGGGTGTCAAGTTCGAATGGACAGACAAGTGTCAGGAAAGTTTCCAGGCGCTCAAAGACAAGTTGACTTCTGCCCCCGTGCTTGCTCCACCTGATACTAAGAAGGACTTCATCATTTACTGCGACGCTTCCCGTCAAGGATTAGGTTGTGTCCTAATGCAAGAGTGCAGAGTGATTGCTTATGCCTCTCGTCAACTGCGCCCTCACGAAGAAAACTACCCAGTTCACGACCTCGAGCTTGCTGCTGTCATTCATGCACTGAAGCAGTGGCGACACTACCTTCTCGGTAATCGTTGCGAGATCTTCACCGATCACCAAAGTCTGAAGTATCTGTTTACTCAGCCAGATCTGAACCTCCGTCAGCAAAGATGGATGGAGACTGTTGCAGACTTTGACATGGGTATATCATATACCCCCGGCAAGGCTAATGTAATGGCTGATGCCTTGAGCCGCAAGTCTTACTGCAACCACCTCCAAGTTCACAAAGTTCAGCCCTCGCTTGTCGAAGAATTTAGAAAGCTGAACCTCCATATTGTTCCTCCTGGAGCACTCGCTCCCCCTCCCCCGGAGTTCCGCAAGATGAATCTTCTTGTTGTTACTAAGGGTTCTCTAAATACCCTGGCTGTCGTACCAGATCTCGTAGCTGGTATAAAGACTATTCAAGGTTATGACTCTGAAGTCCATAAGATTAAACGCCATCTAGCAGAAGGAAAGCCCTCATTCTTCACTATCGCCGACGATGGCGCCTTGTATTTCAAAGGCTGCCTAGTGGTACCATGTTCGAAGAAAAACCTGGATAAGACTAAAAGGGTTATGCAAGAAGCTCATGATACGCCTCTGTCCATCCATCCTGGTAGTACGAAGATGTATCAGGATATTCGCCAAAGATTCTGGTGGTCTAATATGAAGCAGGACATTGCTCGTTATGTTGCGGAGTGTGACGTTTGCCGTCGTATCAAAGCTGAGCATCAAAGGCCTGCTGGAACTCTGCAACCTATCTCTATTCCTGAATGGAAATGGGACCATGTTGAAATGGACTTCGTCACTGGATTTCCCAAGTCGCAGAAAGGTAATGATGCTATTCTTGTCGTCATTGACCGGCTTTCCAAAGTTGCCCATTTTCTGGCGGTCAAAGAGACAATCACTGCTAGTCAGCTTGCTACTCTCTACATGGCCAGAATTGTTTCACTTCACGGTATTCCACTGGTTATCAGTTCAGACCATGGCAGCTTATTCACTTCAAGGTTTTGGGTGAGTTTCCAAGAAGCTATGGGAACTCATCTGTCGTTCAGTACTGCGTTTCATCCTCAGTCGCAAGGACAGGTTGAACGTGTCAACCAAGTTCTTGAAGACATTCTTCGAGCTTGTGTAATCTCATTCGGCAAGAAATGGGAGGAATCTCTTCAATATGCCGAGTTCTCTTATAATAATAGCTATCAAGCTAGTCTGAAGATGTCCCCCTTCGAAGTGCTATATGGACGAAAGTGTCGAACCCCTCTGAACTGGTCAGAAACTGGGGAACGTCCACTCCTCGGTCCGGATATTATCCAATAGGCCGAAGAACAAGTTCGCATTATTCGCGAGAATCTCAAGACTGCTCAGTCACGTCAGAAAAGTCAGTATGACCGTCATCACCAAGACATGGTCTATCAACCTGGCGAAAAGGCTTATCTTCGAGTTACACCAATGAAGGGTGCTCACCGCTTCGGGATCAAGGGCAAGCTAGCTCCTTGCTGTATCGGTCCCTTCACTATTCTCGAAAGGCGTGGAAAGGTGGCATATCAACTGGAGCTTCCGCTGAACCTTTCTTAGGTTCACAATGTGTTCCATGTGTCACAATTCCGCCGTTGCTTCAAGGATCCAATCCGAGCGGTGGATCATGAAGTGCTCGAATTGCAACAGGACCTCTCTTATAAAGAGCATCCGGTCCGCATTCTTGACCAAGCTGAACGCCGCACACGTCAGAAGGCAATCAAATTCCTCAAAGTCCAGTGGTCGAATCACTCTGAAGACGAAGCCACTTGGGAATGCGAGGACCGCCTGCGTGATGAATACCCCGCACTGTTTCCTTCTACCTCCTAAATCTCAGGACGAGATTTCTTGTAGTGGAGGAGAATTGTGATGCCCGGATATTTAAGCTACAGTAATCTCTGCTAACAATGCCACATCACCACGATTACTGTTGTTAATCTCGCGATGATTCAACCCCGTTCGAATTCAAAATTCAAATTCTAGATAAACGATAAAAGTTTTCAAAATATTAAACTAAAATGTTCGGTTTGTACTAAATATTACATAGATAATTATGGTGTAGAAGATACAGTTTTATAAAATGCATAAATATTTTAAATTGAATTAAAACAGAAAAGAAAGAAATAATAAAAGAAAACAGAAAACAAACAAACAAACAAACAAACAAACAAACAGGGGGGGGGGGGAAAGAACCCCCCGGGCCAGCCGACCCAACTGGCCGGCCCATTCGGCCACCGGCCCAACTGGGCAAAGGCCCAGCCGGCCACTCTCTCCCCTTATTCCCCCCGTCACCGTTGAGACCCCAAAACCCTAACCGCACAACCCCCCCTCCGAAAATATCTCCTCTCCCCCTCCTCCCTCCCGATCTGGATCGGGATCCAGAGGAGGCCACCGCCGCCTAGAACCGCACGACGCCGCCGGACCTCCCTCTTCGGACGCCGCCACCTCGCCGTCCTCCTCCACTCCGTCGCTCGTCCCCGTCGGCCCCCCCAACCTTCCCCGAGCCCACTACCCCGTTCCCTGCTCCGCGATGTGAGCTTCCCCTCCCCTGCACGTTCCCCCTGCCACATCTGCTCCTCATGCCGTCGTGCACGCGCGCGCCTGCACGGCCACAGACGCGCCCCCTCACCTATCTCGCATCACCACCGCGGCACTTGCCGCTCCGGCCGCTCGTCCTACGCGCGCGCCCGCACCCCGCGCCTCCCTCTCCCCCCTATCCCCGCACGCCTGTCGACCGCGCTCGCGTGCCCGCGCTCGCTCGCGGCCTCGCCTCTGATCTGCCGTGCCGCTCCACTGCCGCGGCTCTGCTCCGCCAGCGCCACCCTGCTGCAGCCGCGCCCGCGCGTCGCTTTGGTCGCGTGGTGCCCCCCGCTGCCGCTAGCTGCTTCTGCCGCTGCTGACTGGTGTTGCCGTCCGGCCTCGGCCTCGCTTACGCCGCTCTCCCGCCGATGCCGCAGCTCCAGGCGCCGTTGCTGCCGCCCCGCCTCTGCTCCCTACGCCGCCGCCGGCCTCGCCGTGGCCGTGGCCGCCACTACACCCGCGTCATGGCCGCGCCGGCGCCGCCCTGACCTCTGGCCTCGCCCCGCCGCTCCCTGCGGGCGAGCACTCGCACAGGCGCCCGTAGCGCCCGCTAACCCGCAACGGCCCCCAGGGCCAATGACACATGGGGCCCAGCCCCAGAACGTTTAATAAAAAAAGATTTAAAAAAACTAAATAAAAATAAAAATATTAATTAATTAATTAACTTAGTTAATCGTAATTAGATTAGCCTAATTAACTAGTTTCACCTAATTAACTTTGATTAATTAACTAACAGTGAATGACATGCGGGACCCACACGTCAGTTGACCCAGTCAACGCCCTGTTGACTACTGGCGTCATGCTGACGTCATGATGACGTCAGCATGCACTATTCTGGATAATGTTGTTTTAAAATAATTAAATAAATTCTAAAAATAATTAAAACTTTAGAAAATTAATATAAAATAAACCGTAGCTCGGATGGATAAACTTTGTACATGAAAGTTGCTCAGAACGACGAGACAAATCCGGATTCGCAGCCCATTCATCCGCCACGCATCCCTAGCAAAGGTAACACGCAACTTTCCCCCTCCGGTTCATCTGTCCGAAAACACGAAACACCGGGAATATTTTCCCGGATGTTTCCCCCTTCACCGGTACCACCTCGTACCGCGTTAGTGGCACACCTAGCATCACGCCTTGTCATGTCATGCATTTGTTTGCGATATATTTATTGTTTCTTCCCCCTCTTCTCTCGCTAGACACCGAGACCGACGCCGCTGCTACCCAGTACGACTACGGTGTTGACGACCCCTCTCTCTTTCCAGAGCAACCAGGCAAGCCCCCCTGATCACCATATATCGCCTACTCTCCTCTATACTGCTTGCATTAGAGTAGTGTAGCATGTTACTGCTTTCCATTAATCCTATTCTGATGCATAGCCTGTCCTTGCTACTACTGTTGTTACCTTTACCTGCAATCCTAATGCTTAGTATAGGATGCTAGCTTATCATCAGTGGCCATACATTCTTGTCCGTCTGCCATGCTATATTATCGGGCCGTGATCACTCGGGAGGTGATCACAGGTATATACTATATACTTTATACATGATACATGTGGTGACTAAAGACGGGTCGGCTTGTGGAGCACCCGCGAGTGATTCACGGATTGGGGGCTGAAAGGACCTTTGTCCCAACGGCCCTCTGTGTGGATCTTTGTGGCGAAGCGACAGGGCAGGTTGAGACCACCTAGGAGAGAGGTGGGCCTGGCCCTGGTCGGCGTTCGCGGTTATTTCAAAATAACACGCTTAACGAGATCTTGGTATTTGATCTGAGTCTGGCCACTGGCCTATACGCACTAACCATCTACGCGGGGACAGTTATGGGCACTCGACGTCGTGGTATCAGCCGAAGCCTTCGTGACGTCAGCGACTGAGTGGCGCGCGCCGGATTGGACCGTAAGCCTGCTCTTGTATTAAGGGGGCTAGTTCTGCTTCCGGCCGCGTTCGCAACATGCAGGTGTGCAAAGGGCGATGGGCCCAGACCCCTGCGCCATAGGATTTAGACCGGCGTGCTGACCTCTCTGTTGTGCCTAGGTAGGGCTGCGACGTGTTGATCTTCCGAGGCCGGGCATGACCCAGAAAAGTGTGTCCAGCCAAATGGGATCGAGCGTGTTGGGTTATGTGGTGCACCCCTGCAGGGAAGTTAATCTATTCGAATAGCCGTGATCTTCGGTAACAGGACGACTTGGAGTTGTACCTTGACCTTATGACAACTAGAACTGGATACTTAATAAAACACACCCTTCCAAGTGCCAGATACAACCGGTGGTCGCTCTCTCACAGGGCGACGAGGGAAGGATCATCGGTTAGGGTTATGCTATGCGATGCTACTTGGAGGACTTCAGTCTACTCTCTTCTACATGCTGCAAGACGGAGGCTGCCAGAAGCGTAGTCTTCGACAGGATTAGCTATCCCCCTCTTATTCTGACATTCTGCAGTTCAGTCCACCGATATGGCCTTTACACATATACCCATGCATATGTAGTGTAGCTCCTTGCTTGCGAGTACTTTGGATGAGTACTCACGGTTGCTTCTCCTTCTTTTCCTTCTATCCCTTCTACCTGGTTGTCGCAACCAGATGTTGGAGCCCAGGATCCAGACGCCACCGTCGACGACGACTCCTACTACACCGGAGGTGCCTACTACTACGTGCTGCCCGCTCACGACGACCAGGAGTAGTTAGGAGGATCCCAGGCAGGAGTCCTGCGCCTCTTCCGATCTGTATCCCAGTTTGTGCTAGCCTTCTTAAGGCAAACTTGTTTAACTTATGTCTGTACTCAGATATTGTTGCTTCCGCTGACTCGTCTATGATCGAGCTCTTGTATTCGAGCCCTCGAGGCCCCTGGCTTGTAATATGATGCTTGTATGACTTATTTTATTTGTAGATTTGTGTTGTGATATCTTCCCGTGAGTCCCTGATCTTGATCGTACACGTTTGCATGTATGATTAGTGTACGATTGAATCGGGGGCGTCACAGCTAGCTTCATAGTTAGGTCGGCATTCTTATCCACCAATACTTCAATTTCTTCTTCATAATCTTCGCGTGTAGCCTTGAGTTCTTCCTCCAGTTTCTTGATTCTAGTCTTAGCCTTCTTCAGATCTATCATGTCGGCGCACATCTGATTCTCCTGTCGTCGAATGTGCTGGTTTAACTCTTGGATAAAAGCTGCGATTGATCTATCCTTCATGGTGTTAATCATCTCCCCGTGTTCATCTCGGCGGCCGCAAATCTGGTAGATAGTATCCTTGAGATCCTTGTGGTAGACTTCTCCAATGCGTCCCATGGCGATGTGAGCTGCCATGCTCTTTCCTAGACTCCAAGTTGGTGCATCAAAAGAAAACTCTATGGGCTCAGTGACTGGCATGAACGTCCTTCCTGGGATTTGAATTTAATCATCCAACACTCTTCTTCAGGTAAAGTGGCGTTGTAGGTCCCCGTGAAGTTTGGTACTCCTTTGTTCAGGTATCTAGTGACTTCCTTCAAGTGGCGTCCAAAGGGTGTATCTTCATCCGGTTGGGTGAACTTGTTCCTTGCATCCGCCCTCCTAAAGAGTAGAAAAGATGAGAGGTCAGAAGAGAAGAGAGTGAGTAGTGATCTAGGTCTTTAGCTTAGTGGTCGTGTCCTACAGTCAGCCTGTGCTCTGATACCATCTCTGTAGCGACCAGACCTCAAACAGTCTGATCTCTGTGCTCCGGTGTCATCCCTGGATCAGTAATGCTGACACCACACAGTACTCGGAGGATTTATAGCAGAGTAGCAATCACACACTTATTACATCGAGTGCCTCAAAAGAGAACTTATTACAATAAATATGGCTTAAGGCCATCTAATTACGATAACAGCGGAAGGCTTAGAAGATAAGTGAGTCCATCAACTCCAATGGCATCACTGAGTATAGAACCCTGACCTAAAAACTCCTTAATCGTTGTCTGAAAAGTCTGCAACATTAATGTTGCAGCCCGAAAACGGGTCAGCACATGGAATATGCTGGCAAGGTAACACATAGAGAGTAATGGAATGCTACAGCTATACTATATGCATATTTGGCTGGTGGAAAGCTCTATGGTTACAGTTTTGCATAAAGCCAATTTTTCCCTACTTCAAAAGGAATAAATTTAATTACTATCATGGTGGTTGTTAAACATTGAGAATGGTTGACAGCATTCTCAATCCCAATTAAGCATCATCATTAACCCAACAACATTAATTTTAGAGTAACATGTTGAGATTCACATGATAATCCAGATACTAGATGCTCAAGATGTCCATAACCGGGGACACGGCTAATCATGATTAGTTTGTTACACTCTGCAGAGGTTTGCGCACTTTTCCCCACAAGACTCGATCGCCTCCGTTGGATTTCTCGCACTACATGGTGTTTGAGAAACGGATGACCGAGACACAGTCTTTCAGAAGCGCTAGCACCTTACGATGGATAGACCGGTACACCTACTTTCCCCTACATCTGCTAGTCTACCCTATAAGAGTTCGCACGACTTAATCAACTATGCCAGAGCCCATAATGGCTTGTGGCTGCACACGGAAGTTTCTAGTTTGAAAAATCTCATGATCCCTTTGAGCCTGGGTGGCGGTCCAAAAGAAAACAGGCATGTCCTGGACTAACCAGGTGCCTCAATCCACCGAGATGTGTATTTAAGTTGCCACCTAAGGAAATATGCCCTAGAGGCAATAATAAAGTTATTATTTATTTCCTTATAATCATGATAAATGTTTATTATTCATGCTAGAATTGTATTAACCGGAAACATAATACATGTGTGAATACATAGACAAACAAAGTGTCACTAGTATGCCTCTACTTGACTAGCTCGTTAATCAAAGATGGTTATGTTTCCTGACCATGAACAATGAGTTGTTATTTGATTAACGAGGTCACATCATTAGTTGAATGATCTGATTGACATGACCCATTCCATTAGCTTAGCACCCGATCGTTTAGTATGTTGCTATTGCTTTCTTCATGACTTATACATGTTCCTATGAATATGAGATTATGCAACTCCCGTTTGCCGGAGGAACACTTTGGGTGCTACCAAATGTCACAACGTAACTGGGTGATTATAAAGGAGCATTACAGGTGTCTCCAAAGGTAGATGTTGGGTTGGCGTATTTCGAGATTAGGATTTGTCACTCCGATTGTCGGAGAGGTATCTCTGGGCCCTCTCGGTAATGCACATCACATAAAGCCTTGCAAGCATTACAACTAATGAGTTAGTTGTGAGATGATGTATTACAGAACGAGTAAAGAGACTTGCCGGTAACGAGATTGAACTAGGTATTGGATACCGATGATCGAATCTCGGGCAAGTAACATACCGATGACAAAGGGAACAACGTATGTTGTTATGCGGTCTGACCGATAAAGATCTTCGTAGAATATGTAGGAGCCAATATGGGCATCCAGGTCCCGCTATTGGTTATTGACCGGAGACGTGTCTCGGTCATGTCTACATTGTTCTCGAACCCGTAGGGTCCGCACGCTTAAGGTTACGATGACAGTTACATTATGAGTTTATGCATTTTGATGTACCGAAGGTTGTTCGGAGTCCCGGATGTGATCACGGACATGACGAGGAGTCTCGAAATGGTCGAAACGTAAAGATTGATATATTGGAAGCCTATGTTTGGACATCGGAAGTGTTCCGGGTGAAATCGGGATTTTACCGGGTTACCGGGAGGTTACCGGAACCCCCCGGAAGCCATATGGGCCTTCATGGGCCTTAGTGGAAAGGTGAAAGGGCTGCCCACAAGGGCTGCGCGCCTCCCCCCTTCCCCTAATCCTATTAGTACTAGGAGAGGTGGCCGGCCACCCTTCTCCCTCTTTCCCCCTTTGGGGAATCCTAGTTGGAATAGGATTGGGGGGAGTCCTACTCCCGGAAGGAGTAGGACTCCTCCTGCGCCCTCTCCTCCTGGCCGGCGCCCCCTCCCCCCTTGGCTCCTTTATATACTGAGGTAGAGGCACCCCAAAGACACAAGTTGATCCACTTGATCTATTCCTTAGCCGTGTGCGGTGCCCCCTGCCACCATATACCTCGATAATACTGTAGCGGAGTTTAGGCGAAGCCCTGCTGCTGTAGTTCATCAAGATCGTCACCACGCCGTCGTGCTGACGGAACTCTTCCCCGACACTTTACTGGATCGGAGTCCGGGGATCGTCATCGAGCTGAACGTGTGCTCGAACTCGGAGGTGCCGTAGTTTCGGTGCTTGATCGGTTGGATCATGAAGACGTACGACTACTTCCTCTACGTCGTGTCATCGCTTCCGCAGTCGGTCTGCGTTGGGTACGTAGACAACACTCTCCCCCTCGTTGCTATGCATCACATGATCTTGCATGTGCGTAGGAAATTTTTTGAAATTACTACGAAACCCAACAGTGGCATCCGAGCCTAGGTTATTTATGTTGATGTTATATGCACGAGTAGAACACAAGTGAGTTGTGGACGATACATGTCATACTGCCTACCAGCATGTCATATTTTGGTTCGGCGGTATTGTTGGACGAGACGACCCGGACCAACCTTACGCGTACGCTTACGCGAGACCGGTTCCCTCGACGTGCTTTGCACAGAGATGGCTTGCGGGCGACTGTCTCTCCAACTTTAGTTGAAACAAGTATGGCTACGCCCGGTCCTTGCGAAGGTTAAAACGGAGTCTATTTGACAAACTATCGTTGTGGTTTTGAGATTGGTTCTTACTTAAGCCCGTAGCAGCCACGTAAAACATGCAACAACAAAGTAGAGGACGTCTAACTTGTTTTTGCAGGGCATGTTGTGATGTGATATGGTCAAGACATGATGCTGAATTTTATTGTATGAGATGATCATGTTTTGTAACCGAGTTATCGGCAACTGGCAGGAGCCATATGGTTGTCGTTTTATTGTATCCAATGCAATCGCGATGTAATATTACTAAACGGTAGTGATAGTCGTGGAAGCATAAGATTGGCGAGACGACAACGATGCTACGATGGAGATCAAGGTGTCGCGCCGGTGACGATGGTGATCATGACGGTGCTTCGGAGATGGAGATCACAAGCACAAGATGATGATGGCCATATCATATCACTTATATTGATTGCATGTGATGTTTATCTTTTTATGCATCTTATCTTGCTTTGATTGATGGTAGCATTATAAGATGATCTCTCACTAAATTATCAAGAAGTGTTCTCCCTGAGTATGCACCGTTGCCAAAGTTCGTCGTGCCCAGACACCACGTGATGATCGGGTGTGATAAGCTCTACGTCCATCTACAACGGGTGCAAGCCAGTTTTGCACACGCGGAATACTCAGGTTAAACTTGACGAGCCTAGCATATGCAGATATGGCCTCGGAACACGGAGACCGAAAGGTCGAGCGTGAATCATATAGTAGATATGATCAACATAACGATGTTCACCATTGAAAACTACTCCATCTCACGTGATGATCGGTCATGGTTTAGTTGATTTGGATCACGTAATCACTTAGAAGATTAGAGGGATGTCTATCTAAGTGGGAGTTCTTAAGTAATATGATTAATTGAACTTAAATTTATCATGAACTTAGTACCTGATAGTATCTTGCGTTTATGTTGATTGTAGATAGATGGCTCGTGCTGTTGTTCCGTTGAATTTTAATGCGTTCCTTGAGAGCAAAGTTGAAAGATGATGGTAGCAATTACACGGACTGGGTCCGTAACTTGAGGATTATCCTCATTGCTGCACAGAAGAATTACGTCCTGGAAGCACCGCTGGGTGCCAGGCCTGCTGCTGGAGCAACACCAGATGTTATGAACGTCTGGCAGAGCAAAGCTGATGACTACTCGATAGTTCAGTGTGCCATGCTTTACGGCTTAGAATCGGGACTTCAACGATGTTTTGAACGTCATGGAGCATATGAGATGTTCCAGGAGTTGAAGTTAATATTTCAAGCAAATGCCCGGATTGAGAGATATGAAGTCTCCAATAAGTTCTATAGCTGCAAGATGGAGGAGAACAGTTCTGTCAGTGAGCATATACTCAAAATGTCTGGGTATAATAATCACTTGATTCAATTGGGAGTTAATCTTCCAGATGATTGCGTCATTGACAGAATTCTCCAATCACTGCCACCTAGCTACAAGAGCTTCGTGATGAACTATAATATGCAAGGGATGAATAAGACTATTCCCGAGCTCTTCGCAATGCTGAAAGCTGCGGAGGTAGAAATCAAGAAGGAGCATCAAGTGTTGATGGTTTAACAAAAGACCACTAGTTTCAAGAAAAAGGGCAAAGGGAAGAAGAAGGGGAACTTCAAAAAGAACGGCAAGCAAGTTGCTGCTCAGGAGAAGAAACCCAAGTCTGGACCTAAGCCTGAAACTGAGTGCTTCTACTGCAAGCAGACTGGTCACTGGAAGCGGAACTGCCCCAAGTATTTGGCAGATAAGAAGGATGGCAAGTGAACAAAGGTATATGTGATATACATGTTATTGATGTGTACCTTACTAGCTCGCAGTAGCACCTGGGTATTTGATACTGGTTCTGTTGCTAATATTTGCAACTCGAAACAGGGACTACGGATTAAGCGAAGATTGGCTAAGGACGAGGTGACGATGCGCGTGGGAAACGGTTCCAAAGTCGATGTGATCGCGCGTCGGCACGCTACCTCTACATCTACCTTCGGGATTAGTATTAGACCTAATAATTGTTATTTGGTGCCAGCGTTAAGCATGAACATTATATCTGGATCTTGTTTGATGCGAGACGGTTATTCATTTAAATCAGAGAATAATGGTTGTTCTATTTATATGAGTAATACTTTTATGGTCATGCACCCTTGATGAGTGGTCTATTTTTAATCTCGTGAATACACATATTCAATGTTGAAGCCAAAAGATGCAGTTGATAATGATAGTGCAACTTATTTGTGGCACTGCCGTTTGTCATGGTAAAGCGCATGAAGAAACTCCATACTGATGGACTTGGAATCACTTGATTATGAATCACTTGGTACTTGCGAACCATGCCTCATGGGCAAGATGACTAAAACTCCGTTCTCCGGTACTATGGAGAGAGCAACAGATATTGGAAATCAATACCGATGTATGTGGTCCGATGAATATTGAGGCTCGTGGCGGATATCGTTATTTTCTCACCTTCACAGATGATAAGCAGATATGGGTATATCTACTTAATGAAACATAAGTCTGAAACATTTGAAAAGTTCAAAGAATTTCAGAGTGAAGTTGAAAATCATCGTAACAAGAAAATAAGTTTCTACGATCTGATCGTGGAGGAGAATATTTGAGTTACGGAGTTTGGTCTTCATTTGAAACAATGCAGAATAGTTTTGCAACTCACGCCACCCGGAACACCACAGCGTAATGGTGTGTCCGAACGTCGTAATCGTACTTTACTAGATATGGTGTGATCTATGATGTCTCCTACTGATTTACCGCTATCATTTTGGGGTTATGATTTAGAGACGGCCGCATTCACATTAAATAGGGCACCATCGAAATCCGTTGAGACGACGCCTTATGAACTGTGGTTTGGCAAGAAACCAAAGTTGTCATTTCTGAAAGTTTGGGGTTGCGATGCTTATGTGAAAAAGCTTCAACCTGATAAGCTCGAACCCAAATCGGAGAAATGTGTCTTCATAGGATACCCAAAGGAAACTGTTGGGTACACCTTCTATCACAGATCCGAAGGCAAAACATTCGTTGCCAAGAATGGATCATTTCTATAGAAGGAGTTTCTCTCGAAAGAAGTGAGTGGGAGGAAAGTAGAACTTGATGAGGTAACTGTACCTGCTCCCTTACTGGAAAGTAGTACATCACAGAAAACTGTTTCAGTGACACCTACACCAGTTAGTGAGGAAGCCAATGATAATGATCATGAAACTTCAGATCAAGATACTACTGAACCTCGTAGATCAACCAGAGTAAGATCCGCACCAGAGTGGTACGGTAATCCTATTCTGGAAGTCATGCTACTAGATCATGATGAACCTACGAACTATGAAGAAGTGATGGTGAGCCCAGATTCCGCAAAGTGGCTTGAAGCCATGAAATCTGAGATGGGATCCATGTATGAGAACAAAGTATGGACTTTGGTTGACTTGCCCGATGATCGGCAAGCAATTGAGAATAAATGGATCTTTAAGAAGAAGACTGACGCTGATGGTAATGTTACTGTCTACAAAGCTCGACTTGTCGCAAAAGGTTTTCGGCAAGTTCAAGGGATTGACTACGATGAGACCTTCTCACCCGTAGCGATGCTTAAGTCCGTCCGAATCATGTTAGCGATTGCCGCATTTTATGATTATGAAATTTGGCAGATGGATGTCAAAACTACATTCCTGAATGGATTTCTGGAAGAAGAGTTGTATATGATGCAACCGGAAGGTTTTGTCGATCCAAAGGGAGCTAACAAAGTGTGCAAGCTCCAGCGATCCATTTATGGACTGGTGCAAGCCTCTCAGAGTTGGAATAAATGCTTTGATAGTGTGATCAAAGCATTTGGTTTTATACAGACTTTTGGAGAAGCCTGTATTTACAAGAAAGTGAGTGGGAGCTCTGTAGCATTTCTGATATTATATGTGGATGACATATTGCTGATTGGAAATGATATAGAATTTCTGGATAGCATAAAGGGATACTTGAATAAAAGTTTTTCAATGAAAGACCTCGGTGAAGCTGCTTACATATTAGGCATTAAGATCTATAGAGATAGATCAAGACGCTTAATTGGACTTTCACAAAGCACATACCTTGACAAAATTTTGAAAAAGTTCAAAATGGATCAAGCAAAGAAAGGGTTCTTGCCTGTGTTACAAGGTGTGAAGTTGAGTAAGACTCAATGCCCGACCACTGCAGAAGGTAGAGAGAATATGAAAGATGTTCCCTATGCATCAGCCATAGGTTCTATCATGTATGCAATGCTGTGTACCAGACCTGATGTGTGCCTTGCTATAAGTTTAGCAGGGAGGTACCAAAGTAATCCAGGAATGGATCACTGGACAGCGGTCAAGAACATCCTGAAATACCTGAAAAGGACTAAGGATATGTTTCTCGTATATGGAGGTGATAAAGAGCTCACCGTAAAAGGTTACGTTGATGCAAGCTTTGACACTGATCCGGACGATTCTAAATCGCAAACCGGATACGTGTTTACATTAAACGGTGGAGCTGTCAGTTGGTGCAGTTCTAAACAAAGCGTCGTAGCGGGATCTACATGTGAAGCGGAGTACATAGCTGCTTCGGAAGCAGCAAACGAAGGAGTTCATATCCGATCTAGGTGTCATACCTAATGCATCGGGTCCAATGAAAATCTTTTGTGACAATACTGATGCAATTGCCTTGGCAAAGGAATCCAGATTTCACAAAAGGACCAAACACATCAAGAGACGCTTCAACTCCATCCGGGATCTAGTCCAGGTGGGAGACATAGAGATTTGCAAGATACATACGGATCTGAATGTTGCAGACCCGTTGACTAAGCCTCTTCCACGAGCAAAACATGATCAGCACCAAAGCTCCATGGGTGTAAGAATCATTACAGTGTAATCTAGATTATTGACTCTAGTGCAAGTGGGAGACTGAAGGAAATATGCCCTAGAGGCAATAATAAAGTTATTATTTATTTCCTTATAATCATGATAAATGTTTATTATTCATGCTAGAATTGTATTAACCGGAAACATAATACATGTGTGAATACATAGACAAACAAAGTGTCACTAGTATGCCTCTAGTTGACTAGCTCGTTAATCAAAGATGGTTATGTTTCCTGACCATGAACAATGAGTTGTTATTTGATTAACGAGGTCACATCATTAGTTGAATGATCTGATTGACATGACCCATTCCATTAGCTTAGCACCCGATCGTTTAGTATGTTGCTATTGCTTTCTTCATGACTTATACATGTTCCTATGACTATGAGATTATGCAACTCCCGTTTACCGGAGGAACACTTTGTGTGCTACCAAATGTCACAATGTAAATGGGTCATTATAAAGGTGCTCTACAGGTGTCTCCGAAGGTATTTGTTGAGTTAGCGTATTTCGAGATTAGGATTTGTCACTCCGATTGTCAGAGAGGTATCTCTGGGCCCTCTCGGTAATACACATCACTATAAGCCTTGCAAGCATTGCAACTAATGATTTAGTTGAGGAATGATGTATTACAGAACGAGTAAAGAGACTTGCCGGTAATGAGATTGAACTAGGTATTGAGATACCGACGATCGAATCTCGGGCAAGTAACATACCGATGACAAAGGGAACAACGTATTGTTGTTATGCGGTCTGACCGATAAAGATCTTCGTAGAATATGTAGGAGCCAATATGGGCATCCAGGTCCCGCTATTGGTTATTGATCGGAGACGTGTCTCGGTCATGTCTACATTGTTCTCGAACCCGTAGGGTCCGCACGCTTAAGGTTACGATGACAGTTACATTATGAGTTTATGCATTTTGATGTACCGAAGGTTGTTCGGAGTCCCGGATGTGATCACGGAAATGACGAGGAGTCTCGAAATGGTCGAGACGTAAATATTGATATATTGGAAGCCTATGTTTGGACATCGGAAGTGTTCCGGGTGAAATCGGGATTTTACCGGGTTACCGGGAGGTTACCGGAACTCCCCGGGAGCCATATGGGCCTTCATGGGCCTTAGTGGAAAGGTGAAAGGGCTGCCCACAAGGGCTGCGCGCCTCCCCCCTTCCGCTAGTCCTATTATGACTAGGAGAGGTGGCCGGCCACCCTTCTCCCTCTTTCCCCCTTTGGGGAATCCTAGTTGGAATAGGATTGGGGGGAGTCCTACTCCCGGAAGGAGTAGGACTCCTCCTGCGCCCTCTCCTCCTGGCCGGCGCCCCCTCCCCCCTTGGCTCCTTTATATACTGAGGTAGAGGCACCCCAAAGACACAAGTTGATCCATGTGATCTATTCCTTAGCCGTGTGCGGTGCCCCCTGCCACCATATACCTCGATAATACTGTAGCGGAGTTTAGGCAAAGCCCTGCTGCTGTAGTTCATCAAGATCGTCACCACGCCGTCGTGCTGATGGAAATCTTCCCCGACACTTTGCTGGATCGGAGTCCGGGGATCGTCATCGAGCTGAACGTGTGCTCGAACTCGGAGGTGCCGTAGTTTCGGTGCTTGATCGGTTGGATCGTGAAGACGTACGACTACTTCCTCTACGTCGTGTCATCGCTTCCGCAGTCGGTCTGCGTTGGGTACGTAGACAACACTCTCCCCCTCGTTGCTATGCATCACATGATCTTGCATGTGCGTAGGAAATTTTTTGAAATTACTACGAAACCCAACACCACCTTAGATAAACCATTAATTATCAATCTCACATCTGTCATGGATTTCACTCACCCAATCCACGTCTACTAGCATAGCATGGCATAATAAGCAAACGTAGAAGTAACTCCCAAAGGTTTGATAATAAACAGGTAATAGGTACTACCTCATCTACTTCCCATCCCACAGTTTAATTAGATCCTTATCATGCAATGTGTGAAGATTGATCTAATGCAAAAAACTGGGTTGTAGAAAAGGTATGATCAAAGTGTTACTTGCCTTGCTGATGATCCGTGAAACCTAACGATTCGAAGTAACAGGCGGCGCACTTCGGGTACTCTATCATAGGCAAACAAGCAAGCATACAATAAGTACTCATCTAATGCACAGGTAAAACTCAAATAAGAGATCTAACCAGAAGGTTCAACTTAAGAATTCCGGTTGGCAAAAAGAATCAAATTGGACGAAGCAAAGAAAGTCAAACGGCGAAAGAAAACAACTTTGTCCTAGTAATCTGAACCTAAGTCAAATTTTACAGTAGCAAAAACTTGTTTAAGTTGATTATTCGGATAGAGGGTTTCGAGACGAAACTCCAGGCGCTTGAATCGCCTGATTCCGATAAACGAGCGAAAAGTTAGACTAAAACGAAAATCGGATCAGAAATCGCGATCAGAAAATAACCGCGGAAAAATCCGACGAAAAATAAAAACGACGAACGGGTTTTTAAAAAAAACAGCACGGATTTCGAGGTGCGGCGAACCTCGGGCGACGCACGGCTCCGGCGGATCGGCGGCGGGGCGGCGGCGGCGGCTGGCGGTGGCGGCGGCTGGCGGCTAGGGTTAGGGTTCGGGCGGCGGCTGGCGGCTAGGGTTAGGGTTCGGGCGGCGGCTGCTGGTGGGCTGGCTCGGGCCCGAGGCGCGGCTTATAAAGCCCCCCGGCCGGCAGAGTTCTGGCCGGTTACGGCCCGAAGTCAGTTGCGTTTTTTTTGCTCGGAAGAAAAATGAAAAGAAATACTAAACGGACTCCAAAAATCCTGAAATAAATTTTCCCGGGCTTCTAAAATCAAGCCCGACAAAGTGAACATTTATTTGGACCCTAAATGCAATTTTGAAAAACGCGCATTTTTCCTAATTCAAATAAAACAACAAAAAAACTCCGAAATAAAACTATTTGATTTTTTATTAAATCCTCAATATTTCTATATTTTGGGAAACTCATTTTATTCCCTCTCTCATATTTTTGTAACAGAAATAATTGATGATAAAATAAATAAAATCAAATGATCCTATTCTCAAAATTTGAGAAAACTCAAATATGAAAATAACGAAATCCCCAACTCTCTCCGTGGGTCCTTGAGTTGCTTAGAATTTTCTAGGATCAAAACCCAAAGCAAATAAAATATGATATGCATGATGATCTAATGTATAACATTCCAAATTGAAAATTTGGGATGTTACACTAGCAAAGATAGGGGCAAGAACCACATGTTAAAGGATATATGACAATATGACTTCTATGTGAATATGAACAAACATAAATCGTTAAGTTGTCTTCCTTGTCCAATGTCAACAATTTTGGCATATAATATTTTGATGAGGGCTCACAATCACAAAATATTTCTAGGATAGTATATTTATAAGTGAATCTTCTCTTCCCTTATTAATTCTTTCATGAGTTGCGTCATTGACTAATGCTATGTTTGTCAAACTCTAATGAAATTTTCTACTTATACTTTTCCTTATGTGGTGCCATCACCTACCATATGATTAGTATATAATCTTTTATTTATTTATTTCCTTTCTTTTATTTGTTTTCCCTTTTTATTTTATTTTATTTTATTTTATTTGCAACATGAAAGTAAAGAAAGCAAAAACTCAAACTAAACTTTATTATATAACTTGCACACGATTATAAGGATAGATCACTAAGCAAACTCTCAAGGAAGAAAGTATCGAACTAAAATTTTATTCATCTAAAGCAAAAGGATCGAACTAAAGTAAAAGCAAAAAGATAGTGGGATGATACGATACCAGGGCACCTCCCCCAAGCTTGGCAGAAGCCAAGGGGAGTGCCCATACCCGATACTCAGTTCTCTTTTGGTGGTGAAGAAGGTGATGGTGGTGAAGAAGAAGAGATCTTGTCCTCAAATTTCCATGGCAGTGGTGGTGGTGAGAAAGTGGACGGTTTCCCCTTTGCTTCATCTAGTTTCTGACGGAGAATAAAATTGTCTATCCTCAGCTCGTCATTATCCATCTCGAGTTTTATTATCTTCTTGCATAATGCCTCCATGCTCTCATTTTTGAACCGGGGAGGAACCTATTCTTCTTCTTCTTGTTGTTCCGAGGTCCAGCTATAGTGCCCCTCATCCCCAAAGGACTTGGGGTTTGCGATGAGATCAGCAACATAGCTCTCACCCTCAGAGTCTTGGGAAGACACATTTTCAGGTCTACGCAGAAAACAGCAAGAAAAGAGAACAGAGGATTTCTCTGCGATATGGTGATCAACAGGTTCGGGAAGTATATATAGATTTTTTTATCTTGGAGGACAAGTATATGGTAGAAAAATGGAGTACGGGAGGTGTCCCAGGTGGGCACAACCCACCTGGGCGCACCAGGCAAGCCTGGCGCGCCCTGGTGTCTTGTGCCCACCAGGGGACGCTTCCTAGAAGTTTCTTTATTCCTAAAATTCTTAAATATTCCAAAACTGATAAAAAAAAATTTGTGGATTTTCCGGAGTCCGTTTACTTACCGTATCACGTACCTCCTTATTTTCACGATTCCGGAGTGTTCTGGAAGGGCTCTTTTATGTGTTCTTCCGGTGTCAAAGTTTGTATAATATTACTTTCAACATTAATAGGCGTACCTGAGATATAATGCTTTATTCGTTGCCCATTGACAACCTTCAGGTTAGTACCTTCAGACTTATTTATTTTGATGGCTCCAGACCGGTAAACCTCCTCGATGACGTATGGGCCTTCCCATTTTGAGATGAGTTTTCCTGCAAAGAATCTGAAACGAGAGTTGTACAAAAGAACATATTCTCCAACTTTAAACTCACACTTTTGAATTCTTTTGTCATGCCATCTTTTAACCTTTTCTTTAAATAATTTTGCATTTTCATAAGCTTGGGTTCTCCATTCATCTAGTGAGCTAATATCAAATAACCTCTTTTCACCAGCAAGTTTGAAATCATAATTGAGTTCTTTGATTTCCCAATATGCTTTATGTTCTAACTCAAGAGGCAAATGACATGCTTTTCAATAAACCATTTTATAAGGAGACATACCCATATGATTTTTATATGCTGTTCTGTAAACCCAAAGTGCATCATCTAATTTCTTAGACCAATTCTTCCTGGACCTATTGAAAGTCTTTTGCAAAATTAATTGTATTTCCCTATTGCTAAGTTCAACTTGACCACTAGACTGAGGATGATAAGGTGATGCAATTCTAAGGTAAACATCATACTTGGCAAGCATTTTACGGAAAGCACCATGAATAAAAGTGTGATCCACCATCTGTCATTAAATATCTAGGGACTCCAAACCTTGGGAAAATAACTTCCTTAAGCATTTTAATAGAGGTGTTGTTGTTAGGGAACACTGTAATTTCAAAATTTTCCTACGCACATGCAAGATCTATCATGGTGATGCATAGCAACGAGAGGGGAAGAGTGTAGTCCATGTACCATCATAGACCGTAAGCGGAAGTGTTATGACAACGCGGTTGATGTAGTCGTACGTCTTCATGATCTGACCGATCCTAGTACCGAAAGTACGGTACCTCCGCGATCTGCACATGTTCGGCTCGGTGATGTCCGATGAACTCTTGATCCAACTGAGTGTCGATGGAGAGGTTCGTCAGCATGACGGCGTGATGATGGTGATGATGAAACTACCGGCGCAGGGCTTCGCCTAAGCACTACGACGATATGACCGAGGTGAATTATGGTGGAGGGGGGCACCGCACATGGCTAAGGGATCAATGATCAACTTGTGTGTTCTAGGGTGCCCCCTGCTCCCGTATATAAAGGATCTAGGGGGGAGGCCGGCCAGCCCTTGGAGGCACTCCAAGGAGGGGAGGAGTCCTCCTCCTAGTAGGAGTAGGACTCCCCTTTCCTAGTCCTACTAGGAGGAGAAAGGGGGGAAGGAAGGAGAGGGAGAGAAGAGAAGGAAAGGGGGGCACCGTGCCTCTTTCCCTAGTCCAATTCGGACTAGAGGGGAAGGGGCGCGCGGCCCTGCATTGGCCGACCCTCTCTCTCTCCACTAAGGCCCATGTTGGCCCATTAGCCCCCCCGGGGTTTCCGATAACCCCCCGGCACTCCGATAATTATCCGGTGACCCCCGGAACTCATCCGGGGTCCGAATATAGTCATCCAATATATCAATCTTTATGTATCGACCATTTTGAGACTCCTCGTCATGTTTGGGATCACATCCGTGACTCCGAACTATCTTCGGTACATAAACTCATAATACCGATCGTCACCGAACGTTAAGCGTGCGGACCCTATGGGTTCGAGAACTATGTAGACATGACCGAGACACGTCTCCGGTCAATAACCAATAGCGGAATCTGGATGTTCATATTGGCTCCCAGATATTCTACGAAGATCTTTATCGGTCAAACCGCATAACAATATATGTTGTTCCCTTTGTCATCGGTATGTTACTTGCCCGAGATTCGATCGTCGGTATCTCAATACCTAGTTCAATCTCGTTACCTGCAAGTCTCTTTACTCGTTCCGTAATGCATCATCCCGTAACTAAATCATTAGTCACATTGCTTGCAAGGCTTACAGTGATGTGCATTACCAAGAGGGCCCAGAGATACCTCTCCGATACTCGAAGTGAAAAATCCTAATCTCGATCTATGCCAACTCAACAAACACCATCGGAGACACCTGTAGAGCATCTTTATAGTCACCCAGTTACGTTGTGACATTTGATAGCACACTAAGTGTTCCTCCGGTATCTGGGAGTTGCATGATCTCATAGTCATAGGAACATGTATAAGTCATGGAGAAAGCAATAGCAACAAACTAAACGATCATCATGCTAAGCTAACGGATGGGTCAAGTCAATCACATCATTCTCTAATGATGTGATCCCGTTAATCAAATGACAACTCATGTCTATGGTTAGGAAACATAACCATCATTGATTCAACAAGCTAGTCAAGTAGAGGCATACTAGTTCTATGTATTCACACATGTACTAAGTTTCCGTTAATACAATTCTAGCATGAATAATAAACATTTATCATGATATAAGGAAATATAAATAACAACTTTATTATTGCCTCTAGGGCATATTTCCTTGAGTCTCCCACTTGCACTAGAGTCAATAATCTAGATTACATTGTAATGATTCTAACACCCATGGAGTCTTGGCGCTGATCATGTTTTGCTCGTGAGAGAGGCTTAGTCAATGGGTCTGAAACATTCAGATCCGTATGTATCTTGCAAATCTCTATGTCTCCCTCCTTGACTTGATCGCGGATGGAACTGAAGCGTCTCTTGATGTGCTTGGTTCTCTTGTGAAATCTGGATTCCTTTGCCAAGCCAATTGCATCAGTGTTGTCACAAAAGATTTTCATTGGTGCCGATGCACTAGGTATGACACCTAGATCAGATATGAACTCCTTCATCCAAACTCCTTCATTTGCTGCTTCCGAAGCAGATATGTACTCCGCTTCACATGTAGATCCCGCCATGACGCTTGGAACTGCACCAACTGACAGCTCCAACATTTAATAAAAACACATATCCAGTTTGTGACTTAGAGTCATTTGGATCAGTGTCAAAGCTTGCATCGACGTAACCGTTTACGACGAGCTCTTTGTCACCTCCATATACGAGAAACATATCCTTAGTCCTTTTCAGGCATTTCAGGATGTTCTTGATCGCTATCCAGTGATCCACTCCTGGATTACTTTGGTACCTCCCTGCTAAACTAATAGCAAGGCACACATCAGGTCTGGTACACAGCATTGCATACATGATAGAACCTATGGCTGAAGCGTAGGGAATGACTTTCATTTTCTCTCTATCTTCTGTAGTGGCCGGGCATTGAGTCTGACTCAACTTCACACCTTGTAACACAGGAAAGAACCCTTTCTTTGCCTGGTCCATTTTGAACTTCTTCAAAACTTTATCAAGGTATGTGCTTTGTGAAAGTTCAATTAAGCATCTTGTTCTATCTCTATAGATCTTGATGCCTAATATACATAAGTAGCTTCACCGAGGTCTTTCATTGAAAAATTCTTATTCAAGTATCCTTTTATGCTGTTCAGAAATTCAGTATCATTTCTGATCAACAATATGTCATCTACATATAATATCAGAAATGCTACAGAGCTCCCACTCACTTTCTTGTAAATACATGCTTCTCCAAAAGTCTGTATAAAACCATATGGTTTGATCACACTATCAAAGCATATATTCCAACTCCGGAGGCTTGCACCAGTCCATAAATGGATCGCTGGAGCTTGCACACTTTGTCAGCACCTTTTGGATCGACAAAACCTTCTGGTTGTATCATATACAACTCTTCTTTAAGAAATCCATTAAGGAATGCAGTTTTGAAATCCATTTGCTAAATTTCATAATCATAAAATGCGGCAATTGCTAACATGATTCGGACGGACTTAAGCATCGCTACGGGTGAGAAGGTCTTATTGTAGTCAACTCCTTGAACTTGTCGAAAACCTTTTGCAACAAGTCGAGCTTTGTAGACAGTAACATTACCGTCTGCGTCAGTCTTCTTCTTGAAGATCCATTTATTCTCTATGGCCTGCCAATCATCGGGCAAGTCAACCAAAGTCCACACTTTGTTTTCATACATGGATCCCATCTCAGATTTCATGGCCTCAAGACATTTTGTGGAATCTGGGCTCATCATTGCTTCCTCATAGTTTGTAGGTTTGTCATGGTCAAGTAACATGACCTCCAGAACAGGATTACCGTACCACTCTAGTGCAGATCTCACTCTGGTGGACCTACGAGGTTCGGTAGTAACTTTATGAGAAGTTTCAAGATCATCATCATTAGCTTCCTCACTTACTGGTGTAGGAATCACTGGAACTGATTTCAGTGATGAACTACTTTCCAATAAGGGAGCAAGTACAATTACCTCATCAAGTTCTACTTTCCTCCCACTCACTTCTTTCGAGAGAAACTCCTTCTCTAGAAAGGATCCATTCTTAGCAACGAATATCTTGCCTTCGGATCTATGATAGAAGATGTACCCAACGGTCTCCATTGGGTATCCTATGAAGACACATTTCTCTGATTTGGGCTCGAGCTTATCAGGTTGAATCTTTTTCACATAAGCATCACAACCCCAAACTTTAAGAAACGACAACTTGGGTTTCTTGCCAAACCACAACTCATAAGGTGTCGTCTCAACGGATTTAGATGGTGCCCTATTTAACATGAATGCAGCTGTCTGTAAAGCATAACCCCAAAATGATAGCGGTAAATCTGTAAGAGACATCATAGATCACACCATATCTAGTAAAGTACGATTACGACTTTCGGACACATCATTATGCCGTGGTGTTCCGTGTGGCATGAGTTCCAAAACTATTCTGCATTGTTTCAAATGAAGACCAACCTCGCAACTCAAATATTCTCCTCCACGATCAGATCGTAAAAACTTTATTTTCTTGTTACGATGATTTTCCACTTCACTCCGAAATTCTTTGAACTTTTCAAATGTTTCAGACTTATGTTTCATTAAGTAGATATATCCATATCTGCTCAAATCATCTGTGAAGGTGAGAAAATAACGATATCCACCGCTAGCCTCAATGTTCATTGGACCACATACATCAGTATGTATGATTTCCAATAACTTTGTTGCTCGCTCCATTGTTCTGGAGAACGGAGTTTTAGTCATCTTGCCCATAAGGCATGGTTCACAAGTTGTTGGGAATATAGCTACCAGGGAAGACCTGCCCAGGAGGGGCCGGGTCAACCCCAATGGCGGGTTACAAAAGAAGTCCAGTAACATTCAAGGCGATAGTTTATTAAGACTTGTAGAAGGCCTAAGCCCAGAGGCGGCTTAAGGCCCAATATTGTAAACCGACATATGTAAGGAAAGCCTTGTAAAGAAAGGCGTATAAAGAAGTCACTGAGCCGGACACGTTTATGAACCGGCCGGGACTCTGTAGGTCGCCGGGTGTCAACCCGTGTATATAAGGGGATGACCCGGCGGCGCCTTAGGGCAAGAAACAACAACTTGAAGCCAGGCAAAGCATATTCGCTCCCTGGTCATCGAAACCCCAGCAATTCCAACACAATTAGACGTATGCTTTTACCTTCATCATAAGGGGCCGAACTACTATAAAACCTCTCGTGTCCTTTGTCCCGATTAACCCCTTAAAGCTTCCTAGTTGCGATGGCCCTACGACTAAGTCCTTTTGCTAGGACATCTACCGTGACAATTCCACGACACAAGTACCAAGTGATTCATAATCAAGTGATTCCAGAAGTCCATCGGAATGGAGTTTCTTCGTGTGCTTTACACCAATATGACCCAAACGGCAGTGCCACAAATAAGTTGCACTATCATTATCAACTCTGCATCTTTTGGCTTCAATACTATGAACATGTGTATCACTACTATCAATATTTAGTAAAAATAGACCACTCATCAAGGGCGCATGACCATACAAGATATTACTCATATAAGTAGAACAACTGTCGGGGATATACCCCGCGGCGTAACCCGACCGGAAGTATAACCCGGCTGGACTTGACACTTCATTGATAACCCGACGGAGGACTGACGGCTCACTGGTCTGGCGGTTCATTGGTCTGCCGAATCATTGGTGACCCGGTGGGTGTGTTACATGGATGACAAGGCCCAAGGCCCAAAAGGCCGGTTCATGCTATGGTGGGCCGGTTTACGAGGAAAGGCATAAGGAATATTCCCTTACAAAGGAAGCAAGACTAGGACTCCACTTGTAATAGAGTAATCCTAATCCTACTAGGACTAATTATGTAACCCGCCCCTTCAACATATATAAGGAGGGGCAGGGCTCCCCAAAGGAGAGGAAAAAACAAGAAACAATCGCTAGGGCTAGATACAAAGGGCCGGTTTACCGGCGACCCCCTGATGATCATAATGAGACCTAGCCACAAACAACATGTAGGGTTATTACCGGATGATGTTTCCCGGGGCCTGAAGCTGTCTAAACCCTTGTCTTGTGTTGCGTCTCTTGATTCTGCTCAACCCCTCTCAAGCTACCACATAGATGCGATGGCCTCGCGACTAAGTCCTCACACTAAGGACATCTGCCGTGACAATTCCACGACAACAACCATTATTCTCTGATTTAAATGAATAACCGTCTCGCATCAAACAAGATCCAGATATAATGTTCATGCTCAACGCTGGCACCAAATAACAATTACTTAGGTATAAAACTAATCCCGAAGGTAGATGTAGAGGCAGCATGTTGACGGCGATCACATCGACTTTGGAACAATTTCCCACGCGCATCATCACCTCGTCCTTAGCCAATCTTCACTTAATCTGTAGCCCCTGTTTAGAGTTGAAAATATTAGCAACAGAACCAGTATCAAGTACCCAGGCGCTACTGCGAGCATTAGTAAGGTACACATCAATACCATGTATATCAAATATACCTTTCAATTTGCCATCCTTCTTCTCCGCCAAATACTTGGGGCAGTTCTGCTTCCAGTGACCAGTCCCTTTGCAGTAGAAGCACTTAGTCTCAGGCTTAGGTCCAGACTTGGGTTTCTTCACTTGAGAAGCAACTGGCTTGCTATTCTTCTTGAAGTTTCCCTTCTTCCCTTTACCCTTTTTCTTGAAACTGGTGGTCTTGTTGACGAAAGGATCGAGAAGAGGTATCTAGAGGGGGGTGAATAGACTCTTAGCAAGAAAAGTTGTAGTTTTTAAATACTTTGAGTTGAAGTGGAGTTTTAGCACAAGTTCAAACATTCACAATACATATCAAGCAAGCATGATAAGAGTATATGAGCAGCAGAAAGTAAATCATGCAAGTTGCAAGAATGTAAAGGGATGGGATCGGAGTGTGCAAACGCAATTCGAGACACAGAGATTTTTGGCGTGGTTCTGATAGGTGGTGCTATCGTACATCTACGTTGATGGAGACTTCAACCCACGAAGGGTAATGGTTGGGCGAGTCCACGGAGGGCTCCACCCACGAAGGGTCCACGAAGAAGCAACCTTGTCTATCCCACCATGGCCATCGCCCACGAAGGACTTGCCTCACTAGGGTAAATCTTCACGAAGTAGGCGATCTCCTTGCCCGTACAAACTCCTTGGTTCAACTCCACAATCTTGACGGAGGCTCTCAAGTGACACCTAACAAATCTAGGAGACACCACTCTCCAAAAGGTAATAGATGGTGTGTTGATGATGAACTCCTTGCTCTTGTGCTTCAAATGATAGTCTCCCCAACACTCAACTCTCTCTCATAGGATTGGATTTGGTAGAAAGATGATTTGAGTGGAAAGCAACTTGGGGAAGGCTAGAGATCAAGATTTATGTGGTTGGAATGGAATATCTTGACCTCAACACAAGTGTAGGTGGTTCTCTCTCAGAAAATGTATGTTGGAAGTGTAGGCATGTTCTGATGGATCTCTCCACGAATGAAGAGTGGGTGGAGGGGTATATATAGCCTCCACATAAAATCTAACCGTTACACACAAATCACCAAACTCGGTGGGACCGAATTATAAAACTCGGTCAGACCGATTTTGTTCAAAATGCGAATGTTAGGATTTTCGGTGGGACCGACATGTCAACTCGGTGGGACCGATTCCATTAGGGTTAGGGCATAACGTAATCTCGGTGAGACCGATTACACAAACTCGGTGGGACCGATTCGCTCATCTCAGTTAGACTGAAACGTTACGAAGGGGAAACAGAGAGTTTGCATTGCAATCTCGGTGGGACCGATCGCTCATCTCGGTTGGACCGAAACGTTATGAAGGGAAACAGAGAGGTTGCAATCCCATCTCGGTGAGACCGAGATCCCTATCGGTGAGACTGAAGTGACTAGGGTTTGTGGCAGTGGCTATGTCAAGAGAACTCGGTGGCGCCAGATAGAAGATTTCGGTAGGGCTGAGTTTGACTTTTGGTTTGGGACATATGTGGATATGAGAAAGTAGTTGAGGGCTTTGGAGCATATCACTAAGCACTTTGAGCAAGCAAGCCATTAAGCAACACCTCATCCCCTCTTAATGGTATTGGCTTTCCTATGGACTCAATGTGATCTTGTATCACTAAAATGAAAAAAGTAGAGTCCCGAGCCTTTTAGCTTGAGCCAATCCTTTGTCCTTATCATCTCGAAGGGGTTCCACATCCTCTAGTCCATGCCACTCAATTGTTGAACTTATCTGAGACATACTAGATGAAAGCATTAGTCCAACAAGAGATATGTTGACATTAATTACCAAAATCACCCAGGGAGCACTTGTGCTTTCATTCTCCCCCTTTTTGATAATTGATGACAACATATATCAAAGCTTTAGATAAAGATATAGAGAATAACAAGTAAAGCTTTGGAAAGACAAGTAACATGCATAGGCTCCCCCTATATGTATGAAATCATGTAAATATGGAATATAAGAGCATGTGAATGCATAAGCATGACAGAGTAAGCAATGTGTTACATGTATCTTGGCTATATGCATCAGAGCAAAAGATGTGAATATAGGAAATGTACCTACATGCTCGTGAGTCCTTCTTGCAAACAGTATGTACATCAGCAAGAAATCCTCATGCACATGAGTGTGATGCATATACTTACCTTGTGGTCTGAGTTGGCTTAGGAAGGAATGAACCTGAGTAAACAAGGTTAGATAAAACAGATACATCTACAAGCCAGAGCAACCAAAAGAAACCACAAGAGTACCAAGATTGGGATGACATGTAGAGTGTGAGTACTGAGTACTCTATTGGTTATAGACATGTCCCCAAAGGATAAAGATATGCAATGAATTCAAAGATTTCCTTCCATAGCAATCTTTCTCCCCCTGAATCTTGTATTGGATAATGGGAGAATGCAGGGAACCAAAATCAGAGCAAAAACTGATCATAAACATAAACATAACATAGACATGTCTTTCCCCTCTTAAAGACATGTGACTTCTTTCCTCTTGAACACCAAGCATCTGGGGCTTCTGATGTGATTTATCTCTCCCCCTTTTGTTCTCTCTCCCCCTTTTATTCTCCCCCTTTGAGGAGAATAAGCTTTGATGTGATCTCTCTCCCCCTTCGACATCAATTTCCAAGAAGGGATCTTCTGAAGTGTGAGGCAAAAAGGTTTGGTCCTTGAGTCACAGAGCAAATCAGCATATAGATTGTGATGCTGGTAGAGGACAAGAATCATTGAGTGGAGCTAGAACAAAAATGCAGGAACAAGTGGAAAATTGTCTTCTCAGCAGTGAAATCGGTGATACCGAGTTGTGGTCTTCGGTGGTAACGAATTGGTTCGGTTTGACCGAAAACAACATATCGGTATGACCGAGTTCAACATAGAGAGAACACTTGTCATCTCAGCTCACTAGATAAATAAGATCTCACAAAGATTTGCAAGGAATTAACTAAAGGATTTGCAATGAATTGGATGCAGAAAATGCAGAGCTAAACAGATAAAAGAAAATCTAGATGAAGTTTTTTTTTGAAAAAGGAAAGGGGAATAAATATGCAAAGGAAAAATGCAAAAACTCAAAGAAACACTAGAGAACTTCATCTAGAATTGGCCGGTGACAGTCACCTATGTTAGAGTATATTGACTAAGGAGTCAAGTGAGAACACTTGATCATAGGTCATACTCATCATTTAAGCTCCAAATGGGGTTACCATTTTTCGTTTAAGCATTTTATGTATTCACATCTTGTTGAGTTGCTTTGACCTATGACTTGAGGTAAAACTTCTCTAAGATGGGATGACATACCTTGGGTGGTGGTGTTGATCCTAGTCATGTAGTTGAACTTGTGTGAGTTTCTCGAGGTTGATGTAGCTCATCAAGAGTTGGGAGCACCACTTTGGAAATGAGTTCATCTACCTACATGGGTTAGTTTTTGCAAGGAAGATCACTTGTGTATCCAAAATGACAATCATGAAACTTGATACCAAATGAAATTTGATATATAGAATTTGTCAAAGGATATGTTGAGGGGTTTCATGCTTCCTTGTCTTCAACCACCATTGTGTAGAGACTTGGTGATGTAGAGATTGCTCAAGATGTGAGTGAGTTGTAATCTCATGGATTTAGATTCATCCAAGTACCTACAAGGGTTAGATAACATGCAAGGGTGCAAATATATCCAAGACATATGAATATCATCATAAGAGAAATATCAAGGATTAGTCATAGATTCATGCCTTGCATGTATCCAAATGGAGTTCCTACTCCAAGTTTGAAGCATCAATGATGTTCAATTCACCTCTCAAACGGCAAAATACTTTCTCATCAAGTGGTTTGGTGAATATATCCGCCAATTGCTTGTCGGTACGAACATGCTTAAGATCAATGTCCCCTTCAGCTACATGATCACGAATGAAATGATGACGAACTTCAATATGCTTAGTTCGAGAATGCTGCACGGGGTTGTGAGCAATCTTAATAGCACTTTCATTGTCACAAAGCAATGGAACATGTTCCACATTGATCCCATAATCTTTAAGAGTTTGGGTCATCCAAAGTAATTGAGCACAACATGAACCGGTGGCAATGTATTCCACTTCGGCGGTGGATAAGGATACCGAGTTTTGTTTCTTGGAAGACCAAGACACAAGAGATCTACCAAGAAATTGACAAGTACCCGAAGTGGACTTCCTATCAACCTTGTCTCCGGCATAGTCCGAGTTGGAATAGCCAACAAGATCAAAAGAGGACCTCTTAGGATAACAAATGCCAAAATTTGGTGTATGTATTAAGTATCTCACTATCCTTTTCACAGCCTTAAGATGACATTCTTTGGGGGGCGCTTGATATCGTGCACACATGCACACACTTATCATAATATCGGGACGGGAGGCACATAGATATAACAATGATCTAATCATAGAGCGGTAAACTTTTTGGTCAACCGATTTGTTGTCCTTGGTCAAATCAAGATGTCCACTAGTTGGCATGGGAGTTTTCATACCTTTGCTTTCTTACATGTTGAAATTCTTGAATAAGTCCTTGGTGTACTTTGTTTGAGAAACAAAGGTGCCTTCCTTAGTTTGCTTGATTTGCAACCCAAGAAAGAACTTGAGTTCACTCATCATAGACATCTCAAACTTCTCCGACATTAGCTTTCCAAACTTCTCACTAAAATGAGGGTTAGTTGAACCAAATATGATATCATCAACATAAATTTGGCATACAAATAATTCACCATTAACCCTTTTAGTAAAAATAGTAGAGTCTATCTTTCCGATCTCAAAGCCTTTCTCAATAGGAACTTGGTTAAGCATTTATACCACGCTCTAGGAGCTTGTTTAAGACCATAAAGAGCTTTGTGAAGTTTGTAAACATGATCGGGTTTCTTAGGATTGACAAAGCCGGGAGGTTGTTTAACATAAACTTCCTCTTCAATTTCACCATTTAGAAAAGCACTTTTAACGTCCATTTGGTATAAAGTGATATCATGGTGATTAGCATAGGCAAGTAAGATGCGTATGGACTCAAGTCTAGCAAAGGGGGCATATGTCTCACCGTAGTCCATACCTTCGACTTGAGTGTAGCCTTGGGCGACTTGACGAGCTTTGTTGCGGACGACTTGACGAGCTTTGTTGTGGACGACTTGACCATCTTTGTCTTGCTTGTTGCAAAACACCCATTTGGTACCAATGATGTTGTGGTTGTCGGGCTTCTCGACCAATGTCCACACTTGATTTCTCTCAAAGTTGTGTAGCTCTTCATGCATGGCGTTTATCCAATCCGGATCTTCCAATGCTTCTTCAACCTTCATAGGTTCAATGCTAGAGATGAATGAATAATGTTCACAAAAGTTAGCTAAACGAGTTTTAGAGCGAGTGATTCTCCCGGTTTGAATATCATTGAAGATTTGTTCGACGGGATGGTCTCTTGAGACTCTTGCTCGAACTCGTGGGAGCTTTTGTTTGGGTCGGGGTGGAGCATCTTCTTCATCATCTCGTTCTTCTTCTTGGGCTTCTTCATTATTGGCGTCGTTGTTCTCTTGTCTAGGTGGAGAAATAGGTTGATGAGGTTCATCTTGGGGTACTTCCTCGTTTTCTTCATCTTGGTGTGTCCCACTCGTGGATGCTTCCATGTCGACTCTTGGTTCACCTTGTCGTGAGGTGGAAGCCTCCACTTGGACGGACGAGGTACTCTCCTTCACCTCCTTTGGTCGAATATTTCCAATAGACAAGTCTTGGATTTCTTGTGAAGGGTCTTTATCTCCTACATCAATTGGCAATTGCTCTACTTGTGAGCCGTTAGATTCATCAAACTTCACATCTACCGTCTCTTCAACCTTTCGGGTGAAATTGTTGTAGACACGGTAACTGTGAGAGTTTGAGCCATAACCAAGTTGGAAACCTTCATGAGATTTAGGAGAAAAATTAGAACGACGATGCTTATCAAGAATGTAACACTTTGAGAAAAATACTCGAAAGTATCCAACTTGGGGTTTGTTACCGGTGAGAAGCTCATATGCCGTCTTGCCGAGTAGCTTGTGAAGATACAAGCGATTTGTTGCATGACAAGCTGTCTCAACCGCTTCCGCCCAAATGTGTTTTGGAGTCTTGTACTCATCAAGCATCATTCTCGTCATCTCAATAAGAGTTTGATTCTTCCTCTCAACAACTCCATTTTGTTGAGGCGTGTACGTAGTTGAGAACTCGTGTGAAATCCCTTCTTCATCAAGAAAAGTGTCTACATTTGTGTTCTTGAACTCCGTTCCATTGTCGCTGCGAACCTTCTTGATCTTCACTTCAAATTGATTTTGGGCATTCCTAACGGAGCTCTTGAAGATCTTTTGGACCTGGGATTTATCATCAAGAAAGAACACCCATGTAAATCTTGAAAAATCATCAACTATAACTAGGCCAAAAGAGTTACCAGCGAGACTCTTATAGGCATTGGGACCAAAGAGATCCATATGAAGTAGCTCGAGCGGTCTTCTCGTGGTCATAATGTTCTTCACGGGGTGACTTCCTCCAACTTGTTTTCCTGCTTGGCAAGCACTACAAAGTTTATCCTTGTCAATATAACATCTTTTACTCCAAGGATATGATCACCTTTAATAAGCTTATCAAGATTTCGCATGCCCACATGACCTAACCTTCTATGCCACAACCAACCTTTCGAGGATTTAGCAATTAGGCAAGTTCTAGGTTGAGCCTTTATAGTGAAATCAAAAATATATAGATCACCTCTACGTGTACCGGTAAAGACCATTTTATGATTATCTCTACGAAACACTTGGCAATCTACTTCAGTAAATAGGACGTTGAAACCAAAGTCAGCAAGCCTAGATACGGAAAGTAAATTGTAGCCAAGAGATTCAATGAGCATAACATTTTGTATGGAGCTATCATGTGAGATGGCCACCTTACCAAGGCCAACCACCTTACCCTTTGAGTTATCACCGAAAGTGACATACTTTCGAGGGCCGTCGTTTTCAGCAAGCTCACGAAACATATCTTTGTCTCCAGTCATATGATCGGTACATCCACTATTAAGGACCCATTCCTTTCCCCCAGCCATGTAGCCGCGAAGATTGGCCATAAGACCAAAGTGTCTCATCGCATCATCAAGATCATAGTCACTATCATAATCCTCATCATAGTATCCATGTTCAACATCGTCATGTGGTGGATCAATTCCTAGACAGAGTGATTCATTAGAAGTATGACCGTAACAATGTTCATCTCTATGAAATCTAATGACTTCAGAAATGATATTGCTAATGATTCCAACATCTCCTTTAGCACTCGTGAGATTTGTAAGCTCAAATAAACAATCACCAAATTTGGAATCATTGGAACTCATCTTACTCAAGGCAATAGACTTATGAAGGATCTCATCTAAGTTTTTCAAGGAATAGTTTGGAAATCGTTCCTCAAGGAATCTCCATATGGTGTAGGCACAATCAAGAGTAGGCAAGCAACCAAGCAAATTTCTAGGCAAACCTCTAGTAATAAGATTAACAGTTCTAAGGTTGCGAATCATGTCAAGATCCTCATCGGGTGTGGGATGCAAGGGATCAACAATGCGAGCACAACGAGTAGTAATGTACTTGGTCAGATGATATTCATTGAAAATCTCAAGCATCTCATTTTTCCACTCATGAAAGTACTCTCCATCAAGAATAGGCACTCTACGTCTAAGACTCCCAACGTAGACTCATCCATCTTCCTCCAAAGGTGTTTAAACCAAAGCAATGGAGACCAATACTCTGATACCAATTGAAAGGATCGAGAAGAGGTGTCTAGAGGGGGGGTTGAATAGACTCTTAGCAAGAAAAGTTGCAGTTTTTAAATACTTTGAGTTGAAGTGGAGTTTTAGCACAAGTTCAAACATTCACAATACATATCAAGCAAGCATGATAAGAGTATATGAGTAGCGGAAAGTAAATTATGCAAGTTGCAAGAATGTAAAGGGATGGGATTGGAGTGTGCAAACGCAATTGGAGACACATAGATTTTTGGCGTGGTTCCGATAGGTGGTGCTATCGTACATCCACGTTGATGGAGACTTCAACCCACGCAGGGTAACGGTTGCGCGAGTCAACGGAGGGCTCCACCCACGAAGGGTCCACGAAGAAGCAACCTTGTCTATCCCACCATGGCCATCGCCCATGAAGGACTTGCCTCACTAGGGTAGATCTTCACGAAGTAGGCGATCTCCTTGCCCGTACAAACTCCTTGGTTCAACTCCACAATCTTGACGGAGGCTCCCAAGTGACACCTAACCAATCTAGGAGACACCACTCTCCAAAAGGTAATAGATGGTGTGTTGATGATGAACCCCTTGCTCTTGTGCTTCAAATGATAGTCTCCCCAACACTCAACTCTCTCTCATAGGATTGGATTTGGTAGAAAGATGAGTTGAGTGGAAAGCAACTTGGTGAAGGCTAGAGATCAAGATTTATGTGGTTGGAATGGAATATATTGACCTCAACACAAGTGTAGGTGGTTCTCTCTCAGAAAATGTATGTTGGAAGTGTAGGCATGTTTTGATGGCTCTCTCCATGAATGAAGAGTGGGTGTAGGGGTATATATAGCCTCCACACGAAATCTAACCATTACACACAAATCACCAAACTCGGTGGGACCGAATTATAAAACTCGGTCAGACCAATTTAGTTCAAAATGTGAACGTTAGGATTTTCCGTGGGACCGACATGTAAACTCGGTGGGACCGATTCCATTAGGGTTAGGGCATAACATAATCTCGGTGAGACCGATTACACAAACTCGATGGGACCGATTTTGGTAATAGACAACAGAGAGTTGGTCAGGCAAACTCGGTGGGACCGATTCGCTCATCTCGGTTAGACAGAAACGTTATGAAGGGGAAACAGGGAGTTTGCATTGCAATCTCGGTGGGACCGATCGCTCATCTCGGTTGGACCGAAACGTTATGAAGGGAAACAGAGAGGTTGCAATCCCATCTCGGTGAGATCGAGATCCCTATCGGTGAGATCAAAGTGACTAGGGTTTGTGGCAGTGGCTATGTCAAGAGAACTCGGTTGCGCCGGATAGAAGATTTTGGTAGGGCCGAGTTTGACTTTTGGTTTGGGACATATGTGGATATGAGAAAGTAGTTGAGGGTTTTAGAGCATATCACTAAGCAATTTGAGCAAGCAAGCCATTAAGTAACACCTCATCCCCTCTTAATGGTATTAGCTTTCCTATGGACTCAATGTGATCTTGTATCACTAAAATGAAAAAAGTAGAATCCTGAGCCTTTGAGCTTGAGGCAATCCTTTGTCCTTATCATCTCGAAGGGCTTCCACATCCTCTAGTCCATGCGACTCCATTGTTGAACTTATCTGAGACATACTAGATGAAAGCATTAGTCCAACAAGAGATATGTTGACATTAATTACCAAAATCACCCAGGGAACACTTGTGCTTTTAGTTGACCATCAACACTTGATGGTCCTTCTTGATTTCTACCTCCGCAACTTTTAGTTTTGCGAAGAGCTCAAGAATCATCTTATGGAAGGAAATATGCCCTACAAGCAATAATAAAGTTATTATTTATTTCCTTATATCATGATAAATTTTTATTATTCATGCTAGAATTGTATTAACCAGAAACTTAGTACATGTGTGAATACATAGACAAACATAGTGTCACTAGTATGCCTTTACTTGACTAGCTCGTTGAATCAAAAATGGTTAAGTTTCCTAGCCATAGACATGAGTTGTCATTTGATTAACGGGATCATATCATTAGAGAATGATGTGATTGACTTGACCCATACCATTAGCTTAGCACGATGATCGTTTAAGTTTGTTGCTACTGCTTTCTTCATGACTTATACATGTTCCTCTGACTACGAGATTATGCAACTCCCGAATACCGGAGGAACACTTTGTGTGCTACCAAACGTCACAACGTAACTGGCTGATTATAAAGGAGCTCTATAGGTGTCTCCGATGGTACTTGTTGAGTTGGCATAGATCGAGATTAGGATTTGCCACTCCGATTGTCAGAGAGGTATCTCTGGGCACTCTCGGTAATGCACATCACTATAAGCCTTGCAAGCGATGTGACTAATGAGTTAGTTGCAGGATGATGCATTACGGAACGAGTAAAGAGACTTGCCGGTAACGAGATTGAACTAGGTATTGAGATACCGACGATCGAATCTCGGGCAAGTAACATACCAATGACAAAGGGAATAATGTATACCGTTATGCGGTTTGACCGATAAAGATCTTCATAGAATATGTAGGAGCCAATATGAGCATCCAGGTTCCGCTATTGGTTATTTATCGGAGATGAGTCTCGGTCATGTCTACATAGTTCTCGAACCCGTAGGGTCCGCACGCTTAATGTTTGGTGAAGATCGGTATTATGAGTTTATGTGTTTTGATGTACCGAAGGTTGTTCAGAGTCCCGGATGAGATCAGGGACATGACGAGGGGTCTCGAAATGTTCAAGACGTAAATATCGATATATTGGAAGGCTATATTCGGACATCGGAAAGGTTCTGAGTGGTTCGGGTATTTATCGGAGTACCGGAGGGTTATGGGAATTCGTCGGGGAGTATATGGGCCTTATTGGACTTTAGGAGAAAGAGAGAGGGGAGGCTACGCGCCCCCCAAGGCCTAGTCTGAATAGGACTAGGGCGGCGGTGTCCCCTCCTTCCTTCTCTTCTCTTTTCCCTTTCCTTCTCTCCTACTCCTACTACATGGAAGGGGGGAATCCTACTCCTGGTGGGAGTAGGACTCCCTGGGGCGCGCCATAGTAGAGGGCCGGCCTCCCCTCCTCCACTCCTTTATATACGGGGGCAGGGGGCACCCCAAGACACACAAGTTGATCATTGATCTTTTAGCCGTGTGTGGTGCCCCCTCCACCATAATCCACCTCGGTCATATCGTAGCGGTGCTTAGGCGAAGCCCTGCGTTGGTAGCATCATCATCACCGTCATCACGTCGTCGTGCTGAAGGAACTCTCCCTCGAAGCTCTGCTGGATCGGAGTTCGTGGGACGTCACCGAGCTGAACGTGTGCTGAACTCGGAGGTGCCATGCGTTCGGTACTTGGATCGGTCAGATCATGAAGAGATACGGCTACATCAACCGCGTTCTCATAATGCTTCCGCTTACGGTCTACGAGGGTATGTGGACAACACTCTTCCCCTCTCGTTGCTATGCATAACCATGATCTTGCATGTGCGTAGGAATTTTTTTGAAATTACTGCATTCCCAACAAGCGGCATCCGAGCCAGGTTTATACATGGATGTTATATGCACGAGTAGAACACAAGTGAGTTGTGGGAGAGACAAGTCATACTGCTTACCAGCATGTCATACTTTGGTTTGGCGGTATTTTTGGATGAAGCGGCCCGGACCGACATTACGCGTACGCTCGAGACTGGTTCTACCGACGTGCTTTGCACACAGGTGGCTGGCGGGTGTCAGTTTCTCCAACTTTAGTTGAACCGAGTGTGACTACGCCCGGTCCTTGTTGAAGGTTAAAACAACACTAACTTGATGAAATATTGTTGTGGTTTTTATGCGTAGGTAAGAACGGTTCTTGCTCAGCCCGTAGCAGCCACATAAAACTTGCAACAACAAAGTAGAGGACGTCTAACTTGTTTTTGCAGGGCATGTTGTGATGTGATATGGTCAAGACGTGATGAGATATAAATTGTTGTATGAGATGATCATGTTTTGTTAAAGTTATCGGCAACTGGTAGGAGCCTTATGGTTGTCTCTTTATTGCATAAGATGTGAGTGCCATGTAATTGCTTTACTTTATCGCTATGCGATAGCAATAGTTGCAAAAGCAATAGCTGGTGAGACAACCATGTGACGACACATTGATAAAAGATCAAGATGATGGAGATCATGGTGTCATGCCGGTAACAATGGAGATCATGACAGTACTTTGGAGAGATCAAAGGCACAAGATGATGATGGCCATATCATGTCACATATTTTTGATTGCATGTGATGTTTATCTTTTATACATCTTATTTTGCTTAGTCTAGCGGTAGCTTTATAAGATGATCATTTACTATAAATTTCAAGGTACAAGTGTTCTCCCTGAGTATGCACCGTTGCCAAAGTTCGTCGTGCCGAGACACCAGGTGATGATTGGGTGTGATAAGCTCTACGTTCACATACAACGGGTGCAAGCCAGTTTTGCTCACGTAGAAATACCCGGGTTAAACTTGAAGAGCCTAGCATATGCAGATATGGCCTCGGAACACTAGAGACCGAAAGGTCGAGCGTGAATCATATAGTAGATATGATCAACATAGTGATGTTCACCATTGAAAACTACTCCATCTCACATGATGATCGGACATGGTTTAGTTAATTTGGATCACGTGATCATTTAGATGACTAGAGGGATGTCTATCTAAGTGGGAGTTCTTAAGTAATATGATTAATTGAACTTTAATTTATCATGAACTTAGTCCTGATAGTATTTGCATAACTATGTTGTAGATCAATCGCTCGTGATGTAGCTCCCCATTTATTTTGATATGTTCCTAGAGAAAAAAACTAAGTTGAAAGATGTTAGTAGCAATGATGCGGATTGGATCCGTGATATGAGGATTATCCTCATTGCTGCACAGAAGAATTATGTCCTTGATGCACCGCTAGGTGATAGACCGATTGCAGGAGCAGATGCAGATGTTATGAACGTTTGGCGAGCTCGATATGATGACTACTTGATAGTGCACCATGCTTTACGGCTTAGAATCGGGGTTTCAAAGATGTTTTGAACGCCACGGAGCATATGAGATGTTCCAATAGTTCAAATTAGTATTTCAGACTCATGCCCATGTCGAAAGGTATGAGACCTTTGACAAGCACTTTGCCTACAAGATGGAGGAGAATAGCTCAGCTAGTGAGCATGTGCTCAGAATGTCTGAGTACTACAATCACTTGAATCAAGTGGGAGTTAATCTTCCAGATAAGATAGTGATTGACAGAGTTCTCTAGTCACTATCACCAAGTTACTGGAACTTCGTGATGAACTATAATATGCAAGGGATAACAGAAACGATTCCCAAGCTCTTCGTGATGCTGAAATCGACGAAGGTAGAAATCAAGAAAAGCATCAAGTGTTGATGGTTGACAAGACCACTAGTTTCAAGAAAAGGGCAAAGGGAAGAAGGGGAACTTCAAGAAGAACAACAAGAAAGTTGCTGCTCAAGTGAAGAAGCCGAAGTCTACACCTAAGCCTGAGACTAAGTGCTTCTACTGCAAAGGGACTGGTCACTGGAAGCAGAACTGCCCCAAGTATTTGGCGGATAAGAAGGATGGCAAAGTGAACAAAGGTATATTTGATATACATGTTATTGATGTGTACTTTACTAGTATTTATAGCAACCCCTTAGTATTTGATACTAGTTCAGTTGCTGAGATTAGTAACTCGAAACGGGAGTTGCAGAATGAACAGAGACTAGTTAAGGGTGAAGTGACGATGTGTGTTGGAAGTGGTTCCAAGATTGATATGATCATCATCGCACACTCCCTATACTTTTGGGATTAGTGTTGAACCTAAATAAATGTTATTTGGTGTTTGCGTTAAGCATGAATATGATTTGATCATGTTTATTGCAATACAATTATTCATTTAAAGTCAGAGAATAATTGTTGTTCTGTTTACATGAATAAAACCTTCAATGTTCATACACCCAAGGTGAATGGTTTATTGAATCTCGATCGTAGTGATACACATATTCATAATATTGAAGCCAAAAGATGCAAAGTTAATAATGATAGTGCAACTTATTTATGGCACTGCCATTTAGGTCATATTGGTGTACAGTTCATGAAGAAAATCCATGCTGATGGGCTTTTGGAATCACTTGATTATGAATCAGTTGATGCTTGCGAACCATGCCTCATGGGCAAGATGACTAAGACTCCGTTCTCCGGAACAATGGAGCGAGCAACAGGCTTGTTTGAAATAATACACACTGATGTATGCAGTCCGATGAGTGTTGAGGCTCGCGGCAGGTATCGTTATTTTCTGACCTTCACAGATGATTTAAGTAAGATATGGGCATATCTTCTTGATGAAACATAAATCTGAAACATTTGAAAAGTTCAAATAATTTTAGAGTGAAGTGGAAAATCATCATAACAAGAAAATAAAGTTTCTACAATGTGATCGTGGAGGAGAATATTTGAGTTACGAGTTTGGTCTTCATTTGAAACAATGCGGAATAGTTTCGCAACTCACGCCACCTGGAACACCACCGCGTAATGGTGTGTCCGAACATCATAACCGTACTTTATTAGATATGGTGCAATCTATGATGTCTCTTACCAATTTACCACTATCGTTTTGGTGTTATGCATTAGAGACATCTGCATTCATGTTAAATAGGGCACCATCTAAATCCGTTGAGACGACACCATATGAATTGTGGCTTGACAAGAAACCAAAGTTGTCGTTTCTTAAAGTTTGGGGTTGCGATGCTTATGTGAAAAAGTTTCATCCTGATAAGCTCAAACCCAAATCGGAGAAATGTGTCTTCATAGGATACCCAAAGGAAACTGTTGGGTACACCTTCTATCACAGATCCGAAGGTAAGACATTCGTTGCTAAGAATGGATCCTTTCTAGAGAAGGAGTTTCTCTCGAAAGAAGTGAGTGCGAGGAAAGTAGAACTTATGAGGTAACTCTACCTGCTCCCTTATTGGAAAGTAGTTCATCACAGAAATCTGTTCCTGTGACTCCTACACCAATTAGTGAGGAAGCTAATGGTGATGATCATGTAACTTCAGATCAAGTTACTACCGAACCTCGTAGGTCAACCAGAGTGAGATCCGCACAAGAGTTGTACGGTAATCATGTTCTGGATGTCATGTTACTTGACCATGACAAACCTACGAACTATGAGGAAGAGATGATAAGCCCATATTCCGCGAAATGGCTTGAGGCCATGAAATCTGAGATGGGATCCATGTATGAGAACAAAGTATGGACTTTGATTGACTTGCCCGATGATCGGTGAGTCATTAAGAATAAATGGATCTTCAAGAGGAAGACGGACGCTGATAGTAGTGTTACTATCTACAAAGCTCGAACTGTCGCAAAATGTTTTCGACAAGTTCAAGGTGTTGACTATGATGAGATTTTCTCACTCGTATCGATGCTTAAAAATCTGTCCGAATCATGTTAGCAGTTGCCGCATTTTATGAAATCTGGCAAATGGATGTCAAAACTGTATTCCTTCATGGATTTCTTAAAAGAAGAGTTGTATATGATGCAACCAGAAGGTTTTGTCGATCCTAAAGGTGCTAACAAAGTGAGAAAGCTCCAGCGATCCATCTATGGACTGGTGCAAGCGTCTCGGAGTTGGAATATATGCTTTGATAAAGTGATCAAAGCATATGGTTTTATACAGACTTGTGGTGAAGCCTGTATTTACAAGAAAGTGACTGGGAGCACTACAACATTTCTAATAAGTATATGTGAATGACATATTGTTGATCGGAAATAATGTTGAATTTTCTGGAAAGCATAAAGGAGTATTTGAAAGGAGTTTTTCAAAGAAAGACCTCAATGAAGCTGCTTACATATTGAGCATCAAGATCTATAGAGATAGATCAAGACGCTTGATAAGTTTTTTCAATGAGTACATACCTTGACAAGATTTTGAAGTAGTTCAAAATGGAACAGTCAAAGAAGGAGTTCTTGCCTGTGTTGCAAGGTGTGAAGTTGAGTAAAGACTCAAAACCCGAACACATCAGAAAATAGAAAGATAATGAAAAGTCATTCCCTATGCCTTAGTCATAGGTTCTATAAAGTATGCTATGCTGTTTACCAGTCCTATTGTATACCTTAGCATGATTCTGGCAAGGGAGTACAATAGTGATCTAGGAGTAGATCACTGGACAAGGTCAAAATTTTCCTTAGAGGACGAAGGAAATATGACTCGGTTATGGAGGTGATGAAATAGTTCATCATAAAGAGTTACGTCAATGCAAGCTTTTTACATCAATCTAGATGACTCTAAGTCTCGATCTGGATACATATTGAAAGTGGGAGCAATTAGCTAGAGTAGCTCTGTGCAGGGCATTGTAGACATAGAAATTTGCGAAATACATACAGATCTGAATGTTGCAGACCCGTAGGCTAAACTTCTCTCACAAGCAAAACATGATCACTCTTCGGGTGTAAATCACATAGCGATGTGAACTAGATTATTGACTCTAGTAAACCCTTTGGGTATTAGTCACATGGAGATGTGAACTAATCACATAAAGATGTGAACTAGATTATTGACTCTAGTGCAAGTGGCAGACTGAAGGAAATATGCCCTAGAGTCAATGATAAACTTATTATTTATTTCCTTATATCATGATAAATGTTTATTATTCATGCTAGAATTGTATTAACCAGAAACTTAGTACATGTGTGAATACATAGACAAACAGAGTGTGACTAGTATGCCTCTACTTGACTAGCTCGTTGAATCAAAGATGGTAAAGTTTCCTAGCCATAGACATGAGTTGTCATTTGATTAACAGGATCACATCATTAGAGAATGATGTGATTGACTTGACCCATTCCGTTAGCTTAGCACGATGATCGTTTAAGTTTATTGCTACTGCTTTCTTCATGACTTATACATGTTCCTCTACTATGAGATTATGCAACTCCCGAATACCGGAGGAACACTTTGTGTGCTACCAAACGTCACAACGTAACTGGGTGATTATAAAGGTGCTCTACAGGTGTCTCCGATGGTACTTGTTGAGTTGGCATAGATTGAGATTAGGATTTGTCACTCTGATTGCCGGAGAGGTATCTCTGGGCCCTCTCGGTAATGCATATCACTATAAGCCTTGCAAGCAATGTGACTAATGAGTTAGTTGCAGGATGACGTATTACAGAAAGAGTAAAGAGACTTGCCGGTAACGAGATTGAACTAGGTATTGAGATACCAACGATCGAATCTCAGGCAAGTAACATACCGATGACAAAGGGAACAACGTATACCGTTATGCGGTTTGACCGATAAAGATCTTCGTAGAATATGTAGGAGCCAATATGAGCATCCAGGTTCCGCTATTGGTTATTGACCAGAGATGTGTAGGGTCCGCACGCTTAACGTTTGGTGATGATCGGTATTATGAGTTTATGTGTTTTGATGTACCGAAGGTTGTTCGGAGTCCCGGATGAGATCAGGGACATGACGAGGAGTCTTGAAATGTCGAGACGTAACGATCGATATATTGGAAGGCTATATTCGGACATCGGAAAGGTTCTGAGTGGTTCGGGTATTTATCGGAGTACCAGAGAGTTACGGGAATTCGCTGGGGAATATATGGGCCTTATTGGGCTTTAGGGGAAAGAGAGAGAGGGGAGGCTGTGCCCCCCCAAGACCTAGTCCGAATTGAACTAGGGGGAGGGGCGACGCCCCCTCCTTCCTTCTCTTCTCTTTTCCCTTTCCTCCTATCCTACTCCTACTACATGGAAGGGGGAATCCTACTCCCGGTGGGAGTAGGACTCCCCAGGGCACGCCATAGTAGAGGGCCGGCCCTCCCCTCCTCCACTCCTTTATATACGGGGGCAGGGGGCACCCTAAGACACACAAGTTGATCATTGATCTTTTAGCCGTGTGCGGTGCCCCCCTCCACCATAATCCACCTCGGTCATATTGTAGCGGTGCTTAGGTGAAGCCCTGTGTCGGTAGCATCATCATCACCGTCATCATGCCGTCATGATGAAGGAACTCTCCCTCGAAGCTCTGCTGGATCGGAGTTCGTGGGACGTCCCCAAGCTGAACATGTGCTGAACTCAGAGGTGACATGCGTTCGGTACTTGGATCGGTCAGATCATGAAGACGTATGACTACATCAACCGCGTTCTCATAACGCTTCCGCTTACGGTCTACAAGGGTACATGGACAACACTCTTCCCCTCTCGTTGCTATGCATCACCATGATCTTGCATGTGCGTACGAATTTTTTTCAAATTACTGCGTTCCCAACACTTATCCATCCCTTGCATATTATAGGTCATCATGAAGCTCTTGTAGCTTGGTGGCAGTGATTGAAGAACTCTGTCAATGACACTATCATCAGGAAGATTAACTTCCAGCTGAGTCAAGTGGTTGTGGTACCCAGACATTCTGAGTATATGTTCACTGACAGAACTATTCTCCTCCATTTTGCAGCTGTAGAACTTATTGGAGACTTCATATCTCTCAATCTGGGCATTTGCTTGAAATATTAACTTCAACTCCTAGAACATCTCATATGCTCCATGACGTTCAAAACGTTGTTGAAGTCCCGGTTCTAATCCGTAAAGCATGGCACACAGAACTATCGAGTAGTCATCAGCTTTTCTCTGCCAGGTGTTCACAACATCTGGCGTTGCTCCTGCAGTGGGTTTGTCACTTAGCGGTGCTTCCAGGACGTAATTCTTCTATGCATCAATAAGCATAATCCTCAAGTTACGTACCCAGTCCGTGTAGATGCTACCATCATCTTTCAACTTAGCTTTCTCTAGGAATGCATTAAAATTCAATGGAACAACAACACGAGCCATCTATCTGCAACAACATAAACATGCAAAATACTATTAGGTACTAAGTTCATGATAAACTAAAGTTCAATTAATCAAATTACTTAAGAACTCCCACTTAAATAGACATCCCTCTAATCATCTAAGTGATCACGTGATCCATATCAACTAAACCATGTCCGATCATCACGTGAGATGGAGTAGTTTTCAATGGTGAACATCACTATGTTGATCATATCTACTATATGATTCACGCTCGACCTTTAGGTCTCAGTGTTCTGAGGCCATATCTGCATATGCTAGGCTTTTCAAGTTTAACCCGAGTATTCTTCGTGTGCAAAACTGGCTTGCACCCGTTCTATGTGAACATAGAGCTTACCACACCCGATCATCACGTGGTGTCTCGGCACGACGAACTGTAGCAACGGTGCATACTCAGGGAGAACACTTATACCTTGAAATTTAGTGAGATGTCATCTTATAATGCTACCGCTAAACTAAGCAAAATAAGATGCATAAAGGATAAACATCACATGCAATCAATATAAGTGATATGATATGGCCATCATCATCTTGTGACTTTGATCTCCATCTCCAAAGCACCGTCATGATCACCATCGTCAGTGGCTTGACACCTTGATCTCCCGAAGCATCGTTGTCGTCTCGCCAACTATTGCTTCTACAACTATCGCTACCACTTAGTGATAAAGTAAAGCAATTACATGGCAATGGCATTGATACGTCCAGTTTGCATCATGCTTTTATATCGATATTTATTGCATTATGGGCTGTTATTACACATTATGTTACAATACTTATGCCTATTCTCTCTTATTTTACAATGTTTACATGAAGAGGGGGAATGCTGGCAACTGGAATTCTGGGCTGGAAAAGGAGCAAATATTAGAGACCTGTTATGCACAACTCCAAAAGTCCTGAAACTTCACGGGAGCATGTTTCAGAATATATAAAAAATATTGGGCGAAGGAAGTACCAGTTGTGCGGTACTAGAGAGGCTAGCAAATGTGGAAGGGTGAGGGTTCGTATAATCCATGGACTGAACATTAGTCATAAAGAACTCACATACTTATTGCAAAAATCTATTAGTTATCGAAACGAAGTACTATGCACCTGCTCCTAGGGGGATGGATTGGTAGGAAAAGACCATCGCTCGTCCCCGACCGCCACTCATAAGGAAGGCAATCAATAAATAAATCATGCTCTGACTTCATCACATAAAGGTTCACCATACGTGCATGCTACGGGAATCACAAACTTCAACACAAGTATTTCTCAAATTCACAACTACTCAACTAGCATGACTCTAATATCACCATCTCCATATCTCAAAACAGTCATCAAGTATCAAACTTCTCTTAGTATTCAATGCACTTGTATGAAAGTTTTTATTATTCCTAAAAGCAAATTGCCATGTTGTTCTAAAGGACTCTCAAAATAATATAAGTGAATCATGAGAGATCAATTATTTCTATAAAATAAAACCACCCTCGTGCTCTAAAAGATATAAGTGAAGCACTAGAGCAAAAACTATATAGCTCAAAAGATATAAGTGAAGCACATAGAGTATTATAATAAATTCTAATTCATGTGTGTCTCTCTCAAAAGGTGTGTACAGCAAAGATGATTGTGGTAAACTAAAAATAAAAGACTCAAATCATATAAGACGCTCCAAGCAAAACACATATCATGTGGCGAATAAAAATATAGCTCCAAGTAAAGTTACCGATGAACGAAGACAAAAGAGGGGATGCCTTTCGGGGCATCCCCAAGCTTAGGCTTTCTGGTGTCCTTGTATTTTACCTTGGGGTGCCATGGGCATCCCCAAGCTTAGGCTCTTGCCACTCCTTGTTCCATAATCCATGAAATCTTTCCCAAAACTTGAAAACTTCACAACACAAAACTTAACAGAAAAATCTCGTGAGCTCCTAAAGAAAACAAAACACCACTTCAAGGTACTGTAATGAACTCATTCTCTATTTATATTGGTGTTAAACCTACTGTATTCCAACTTCTTTACGGTTTATAAACTCTTTTACTAGCCATAGATTCATCAAAATAAGCAAACAACACATGAAAAACAGAATCTGTCAAAAACAGAATAGTCTGTAGTAATCTGTATGTAATGCAAACTTCCGGAACCCCAAAAATTCTAAAATAAATTTCCGGACGTGAGGACTTTTTCTATTAATCATCTGCAAAAATAATTAACTAAATAGTACTCTCAAATAAAAAAATTGAAGCAATTCTCGTGAGCGCTAAAGTTTCTGTTTTTTTACAACAAGATCAAAAAGACTTTCCCCAAGTCTTCCCAACAGTTCTACTTGGAACAAAAACTAATTAAACATAAAAAACAGAACCAAAACAGAGGCTAGATAAATTATTTATTGAATAACATCAAGGAAAAATATTGGGTTGCCTCTCAACAAGCACTTTTCTTTAAAGCCTTTTAGCTAGGCATTGATAATTTTAATGATGGTCACATGAAAGACAAGAATTGAAGTACAAAGAGAGCATCATGAAACACGTGACAAACACATCTAAGTCTAATATACTTCCTATGCATAGGCATCTTATAGGCAAACAAATTATCAAGGCAAGCAAAAACTAGCATATGCAAGGAAGCGGAAAGAAACAATAGCAATCTCAACATAACAAGAGGTAATTTAGTAACATGAAAATTTCTACAACCATATTTTCCTCTCTCATAATAATTACATGTAGGATCATAAGCAAATTCAACAATATAGCCATCACAAAACATATTCTTAACACGATCCACATGTATGCAAAGTTGACACTCTTCCAAAATAGTGGGATTAACTAAAGTCATGACCTCTCCAAACCCACTTTTATCAAAAACTTCATAAGATTGAACATTCTCCAAATATGTGGGATCTAAAGTTGACACTCTTCCAAACCCACTTTCAATATTATTGCAAACATTATAATCAATCTCATATTCATCATGGGGCTTAAATAAATTTTCAAGATCATAAGAAGAATCACCCCAATCATGATCATTGCTACAAGTAGTAGACATAGCAAAACTAGCATCCCCAAGCTTAGGGTTTTGCATATTATAAGCACAATTGACATTAATAGAATTTATACTATCATCATTGCAATCATGCTTTCTATTCAAAGATCCATCATGAACCACTCCATAAAGTACTTCATCACAAATTTCAGATTCACGAATTTCAAGCAAAACTTCATAAAGATAATCTAGTGCACAAAACTCACTAGCAATTGGTTCATCATAATTGGATCTCTTAAAAAGATTAGCAAGCGGATGAGGATCCATAGATATTAGGTTCTCTGTTTAGCAATAAATAAACAACTATTCCAACCAAACGAGCAAACGAGCCAAGTAAGACATCAAAGCAAATGGGAAAGAGGCGAACAGAAAAGAGCGCGAATAAAACGGCAAGGGTGAAGTGGGGGAGAGGAAAACAAGAGGCAAATGGCAAATAATGTAATGTGAGGGATAAGAGTTTGTGATGGGTACTTGGTATGTCTTGACTTGGCGTAGATCTCCCCGGCAACGGCGCCAGAAATCCTTCTTGCTACCTCTTGAGCACTACGTTGGTTTTCCCTTGAAGAGGAAAGGGTGATGCAGTAGAGCAGCGTAAGTATTTCCCTTAGTTTTTGAGAACCAAGGTATCAATCTAGTAGGAGACCACGCACAAGTCGCCTCTTACCTACACACACAAATAAGAACCTCGCAACCAACACGATAAAGGGGTTGTCAATCCCTTCACGACCACTTGCAAGAGTGAGATCTGATAGAGATAAAATAATAAGATAATTTTTTTTGGTATTTTTATGATATATATTGAAAGTAAATATTGCAGAATAATGTAGATGGGAAACTTATATGATGGAGAATAGACCCGGGGGCCATAGGTTTCACTAGTGGCTTCTCTCAAGATAGCATAAGTATTACGGTGGGTGAACAAATTACTGTCGAGCAATTGATAGAAAAGCGAATAATTATGAGAATGTCTAGGAATGATCATGTATATAGGCATCATGTCCGTGACAAGTAGACTGAAACGATTCTACATCTACTACTATTACTCCACACATCAACCGCTATCCAGCATGCATCTAGAGTATTAAGTTCATAAGAACAAAGTAACGCCTTAAGCAAGATGACATGATGTAGAGGGATAAACTCATGCAATATGATGTAAACCCCATCTTTTTATCCTCGATGGCAAAAATACAATACATGTCGTTTCCCTTTCTGTCACTGGGATCGAGCACCGCAAGATTGAACCCAAAGCTAAGCACTTCTCCCATTGCAAGGAAGATCAATCTAGTAGGCCAAACCAAACTGATAATTCGAAGAGACTTGCAAAGATAAACCAATCATACATAAAAGAATTCAGAGAAGATTCAAATATTGTTCATAGATAAACTTGATCATAAACCCACAATTCATCGGATCTCAACAAACACACCGCAAAAGAAGATTACATCAAATAGATCTCCAAGAGAATCGAGGAGAACTTTGTATTGAGATCCAAAGAGAGATAAGAAGCCATCTAGCTACTAGCTATGGACCCGAAGGTCTGAAGTAAACTACTAACACATCATTGGAGGGGTCATGGAGTTGATGTAGAGGCCCTCCATGATCAATGGCCCCTCCGGCGGAGCTCCGGAAAAGGCCCCAAGATGGCATCTCCTGGGTAGAAAAGGTTGCGGCGGTGGAAATAGGGTTTCGTGGTGCTCCTGGATGTTCTCGGGGTATATGGATATATATATATAGGAGGAGGAAGTACGTCGGTGGAGCAACAAGGGGCCCACGAGGGTGGAGGGCGCGCCCCCTGCCTCGTGGCCTCCTCGATTGTTCCTTGACATCCACTCCAAGTATCCTGGATCACGTTTGTTCCAAAAATAACGCTCCCGAAGGTTTCATTCCGTTTGAACTCCGTTTGATATTCCTTTTCGGCGAAACTCTAAAATAGGCAAAAAAACAGCAATTTAGGCTGGGCCTCCGGTTAATAGGTTAGTCCCAAAAATAATATAAAAGTTTCAAAATAAGCCCATTAACATCCAAAATAGATAATATAATAGCATGGAGCATTCAAAAATTATAGATACGTTGGAGACGTATCATTTACCTTAATACTTCTTTTGTAGTTGCGGATGCTTGCAATAGGGGTTAATCATAAGTGGGATGCTTGTCCAAGGAAGGGCGGTACCCAAGCACCGGTCCACCCACATATCAAATTATCAAAGTACCGAACGCGAATCATATGAGGTTGATGAAAACTAGCTTGACGATAATTCCCATGTGTCCTCGGGAGCGCTTTCCTTTATATAAGAGTTTGTCCAGGCTTGTCCTTTGCTACAAAAAGGATTGGGCCATCTTGCTGCACCTTATTTACTTTTACTATTTGTTACCCGTTACAAATTACTTTATCACAAAACTACCTGTTACCAATAATTTCAGTGCTTGCAGAGGATACCTTGCTGAAAACTGCTTATCGTTTCCTTCTGATCCTTGCTGGGTTCGACACTCTTACTTATCGAAAGGACTACGATAGATCCCCTATACTTGTGAGTCATCATGCATTTTATACAATAAAGCGACAACCATATGGCTCCTACCAGTTGCCGATAACTGTGTTACAATACATGATCATCTCATAAAATAAAATTTAGCTTCATGTCTTGACCATATCACATCACAACATGCCCTGCAAAAACAAATTAGACGCCCTCTAGTTTGTTGTTGCAAGTTTTACGTGGCTGCCAGGGGCTGAGCAAGAATCGTTCTTACCTACGCATCAAAAACCACAATGCGGTATAGTGATTGCTTTTTGATCTTCATAAAGAACCCTGTTCATTGAATCCGATTCAACTAAAGTTGGAGAAACTGACACCCACCAGCCACCTGTGTGCGAAGCACGTCGGTAGAACCAGTCTTGCATAAGCGTACGCCTAATGTCGATCTGGGCCGCTTCATCCGACAATATCGCCGAATCTTGAATCAACTAGTGATGGCAAGCAATATGTATATACCCACACCCACAACTCCTTTGTGTTCTACTCATGCATATAATATCTATGCATAGACTTGGCTCTGATACCACTGGGAATGCAGTAATTTCAAAATTGTCCTATGCACACGCAAGATCTATCATGGTGATGCATAGCAACGAGAGGGGAAGAGTGTAGTCCACATACCCTCGTAGACCGTAAGCGGAAGCATTATGACAACGCGGTTGATGTAGTCATACGTCTTCATGATCCGACCGATCCTAGTATCGAAAGTACGGCACCTCCGTGATCTGCACACGTTTGGCTTGGTGACGTCCCATGAACTCTTGATCCAGCTGAGTGTCGAGGGAGAGCTTCGTCAACACGACGGCGTGATGACGGTGATGATGAAACTATCGATGCAGGGCTTCGCCTAAGCACTACAACGATATGACCGAGGTGGATTATGGTGGAGGGGGGCACCGCACACGGCTAAGGGATCAATGATCAACTTGTGTGTTCTAGGGTGCCCCCTGCCCCGTATATAAAGGAGAAAGGGGGAGGCCGGTCGGCCCTTGGATGCGCACCAAGGAGGGGAGGAGTCCTCCTCCTAGTAGGAGTAGGACTCCCCTTTCCTAGTCTTACTAGGAGGAGGAAGGGGGAAGGAAGGAGAGGGAGAGAAGAGAAGGAAAGGGGGGCACCGCCCCTCCTTCCATAGTCCAATTCGGACTAGAGGGGGAGGGGCGTGCGGCCCTGCCTTGGCCGGCCCTCCCTCTCTCTCCACTAAGGCCCATTGAGGGAGTCCTGGATTAGGGGGTCTCCGGACAGCCGGACTATATCCTTTGGCCGGACTGTTGGACCATGAAGATATAAGATTGAAGACTTCGTCTCGTGTCCGGATGGGACTCTACTTGGCATGGAAGGCAAGCTAGGCAATACGGATATGTATATCTCCTCCTTTGTAACCGACCTTGTGTAACCCTAGCCCCTTCCGGTGTCTATATAAACCGGAGGGTTTTATTCCGTAGGACAACATACAATCATACCATAGGCTAGCTTCTAGGGTTTAGCCTCTCCGATCTCGTGGTAGATCAACTCTTGTACTACCCATATTATCAAGAATAATCAAGCAGGACGTAGGGTTTTACCTCCATCAAGAGGGCCCGAACCTGGGTAAAACATCGTGTCCCCTGCCTCCTGTTACAATCCGCCTTAGACGCACAGTTCGGGACCCCCTACCCGAGATCCGCCGGTTTTGACACCGACATTGGTGCTTTCATTGAGAGTTCCTATGTGTCGTCGCCGTTAGGCTTGATGGCTCCTTCGATCATCAATAGCGATGCAGTCCAGGGTGAGACTTTTCTCCCCGGACAGATCTTTGTTTTCGGCGGCTTCGCACTGCGGGCCAACTCGCTTGGCCATCTGGAGCAGATCGAGAGTTACGCCCCTGGCCACCAGGTCAGGTTTGGAAGCTTAAACTACACGGCTGATATCCGCAGAGACTTGATCTTCGACGGATTCGAGCCCCTGCCTAATGCACCGCACGGTCACGATGAGCATGATTTAACTCTGCCATCGGGCAGTATTCGGGAGATCGCGCCGGCAACCGCTCCAACCCTCAATTCGGAGCCAGTTGCGCCATCCATGGACGGGTGGATGGACCCCGCCACGGAGGCCGTATCCTCAGCGGCGATCGAGCCGAGTATCGACCTTACCCTTCACAAGAGCCGTGATGCCAAGCTGCCAGATCCTTCCCCGGCCAGGGACTTCGAACCGCCTGCGCCCGTGCCTATCAAATCCGACTGGGCGCCGATCATGGAGTTTACCTCCATGGATATCTTTCAGCACTCGCCCTTCGGCGACATACTGAACTCGTTAAGGTCTCTCTCCTTGTCAGGAGAGTCCTGGCAGAACTATGTTCAGTAGGATAGGGATGCGAATGACGAAGAAATTCGCCGCCCACCCACTTAGTAGCCAATGTCGACAATTTGACCGACATGCTCGACTTCGACTCCGAAGACATCGACGGTATGGACAATGATGCGGGAGACGAAGAGGAACCACTGCCCACAGGGCACTGGACAGCCACCTCATCATATGATATATACATGGTGGACACACCCAAAGAAGGCAATGGCGACGAGACAGCGGAGGATGACTGAGGGAGTCTTGGATTAGGGGGTCTCCAGACAGCCGGACTATATCCTTTGGCTGGACTGTTGGACTATGAAGATATAAGATTGAAGACTTCGTCCCATGTCCGGATGGGACTCTACTTGGCGTGGAAGGCAAGCTAGGCAATACGGATATGTATATCTCCTCCTTTGTAACCGACCTTGTGTAACCCTAGCCCCTTCCGGTGTCTATATAAACCGGAGGGTTTTAGTCTGTAGGACAACGTACAATCATACCATAGGCTAGCTTCTAGGGTTTAGCCTCTCCAATCTCGTGGTAGATCAACTCTTGTACTACCCATATTATCAAGAATAATCAATCAGGACATAGGGTTTTACCTCCATCAAGAGGGCCCGAACCTGGGTAAAACATCGTGTCCCCTGCCTCCTGTTACCATCCGCTTAGACGCACAGTTCAGGACCCCCTACCCGAGGTCCGCCGGTTTTGACACCGACACCCATGTTGGCCCATTAGTCCCGCTCGGGGTTTCCGATAACCCCCGTCACTCCGATAATTATCCGGTGACCCTCGAAACTCATCCGGTGTCTGAATATAGTCATCCAATATATCAATCTTTATGTCTCTACCATTTCAAGACTCCTCGTCGTGTCCGTGATCACATCCGGGACTCCGAACTATCTTCGGTACATCAAAACACATAAACTCATAATACCGATCATCCCCGAACGTTAAGCGTGCGGACCCTATGGGTTCGAGAACTATGTAGACATGACCGAGACACGTCTACGGTCAATAACCAATAGCGGAACCTAGATGTTCATATTGGCTCCCACATATTCTATGAAGATCTTTATCGGTCAAACCGCATAACGATATACGTTGTTCCCTTTGTCATCGGTATGTTACTTGCCCGTGATTTGATCGTCGGTATCTCAATACCTAGTTCAATCTCGTTACCGGCAAGTCTCTTTACTCGTTCCTTAATGCATCATCCCATAACTAACTCATTAGTCACATTGCTTGCAAGGCTTATAGTGATGTGCATTACCGATAGGGCCCAGAGATACCTCTCCGATACTCGGAGTGACAAATCCTAATCTCGATCTATGCCAACTCAACAAACACCATCGAAGACACCTGTAGAGCTTTATAGTCACCCAGTTACGTTGTGACGTTTGATAGCACACTAAGTGTTCCTCGGTATTCGGGAGTTGCATGATCTCGTAGTCATAGGAACATGTATAAGTTATGGAGAAAGCAACAGCAATAAACTAAATGATCATCGTGCTAAGCTAACAGATGGGTCAAGTAAATCACATCATTCTCTAATGATGTGATCCCGTTAATCAAATGACAACTCATGTCTATGGTTAGGAAACATAACCATCATTGATTCAACGAGCTAGTCAAGTAGAGGCATACTAGTGACACTCTGTTTGTCTATGTATTCACACATGTACTAAGATTCCGCTTAACACAATTCTAGCATGAATAATAAACATTTATCATGATATAAGGAAATATAAATAACAACTTTATTATTGCCTCTAGGGCATATTTCCTTTAGTTGTGATTGACACTACTGGTTGGAATAGCTTCTACCCATTTATTAACATAATCAATAGCAACCAAAATATGTGTATACCCATTAGTGGAAGGAAAAGGTCCCATGTAATCAAATTCCCAAACATCAAATGGTTCAATGGCAAGTGAATAATTCATAGGCATTTCTTGACGCTTACCGATATAACCTATTCTTTGGCATCCATCACAAGATAAGACGAACTTACGGGCATCCTTGAAGAGAGTAGGCTAATAAAATCCAGATTGCAATACCTTGTGAGTAGTTCTATCTCCAGCATGATGTCCTCCATAAGCTTCGGAGTGACATTTCCGTAGGATTTGTCCCTGTTCATGCTCAGGTACACAACGTCTAATAATACCATCTACTCCTTCTTTATAAAGATGTGGGTCATCCCAAAAGTAATGTCTTAAATCATAAAAGATTTTTTTCTTTTGTTGGTATGTAAAGCTAGGTGCTAAATATTTAGCAACAATGTAATTAGCACAGTCAATATACCAAGGAGTACCATGAGAAACATTTATTGCAGCTAACTACTCATCAGGAAAGCTATCACTAATAGGTAGTAGGTCATCAAGCACATTTTCAAGTCTAGATAAATTAGCAACTACTGGGTTCTCAGCTCCTTTTCTATCAATGATATGTAAATCAAATTCTTGTAACAAGAAAACCCAACGAATAAGTCTGGGTTTAGCATCTTTCTTTTCCATAAGATATTTAATAGCAGCATGGTCTGTGTGAACTGTTACTTTGGAATCAACAATATAAGGTCTAAATTTATCACAAGCAAACACCACTGCTAAGAATTCTTTTTCAGTAGTAACATAATTTCTTTGAGCACTGTCTAGAGTTTTACTAGCATAATGAATAACATTAAGCTTCTTATCATCTCTTTGCCTTAGAACAACACCAACAGCATAATCACTAGCATCACACATAATTTCAAAAGGCAAGTTCCAATCAGGTGGTTGAACAATAGGTGCAAAAATTAAGGCTTTCTTAAGTATTTCAATGGCTTCTAAACAATCGTCATCAAAAACAAAAGGAATATCCTTCTGCAAGGGACTAGTAAGAGGCCTAGAATTTTTTGAAAAGTCTTTGATAAATCTCCTATAGAAACCAGCATGACCTAAGAAACTATGAATACCTTTTATATCTTTAGGACACGGCATTTTCTCAATTGCATCAACCTTAGCTTTATCGACTTCAGTACCTCTTTCAGAAATTTTATGACCCAAGACAATGCCTTCATTAACCATAAAGTGGCACTTCTCCCAATTCAAGATAAGATTTGTTTGTTCGCATCTCTGCAAAACTCGATCAGGATTGCTTAAACAATCATCAAAAGACTTTCCATAAACAGAAAAGTCATCCATGAAAACCTCAACAATCTTTTCACAAAAGTTAGAGAATATAGGAGTCATACATCTTCGAAAGGTAGAAGGTGCATTACATAAACCAAAAGGCATACGTCTATAAGCATAAGTTCCAAAGGGGCAAGTAAAAGTGGTTTTTTCTTTATCAGGTTGAGAAACAGGTATGTGTGAAAAACCAGAATATCCATCAAGGAAGCAAAAGTGTGTGTGATTAGATAACCTTTCAAGCATTTGATCAATAAAAAGCAAAAGGTAATGATCTTTTCTAGTTGCTTTGTTTAATTTTCTAAAATATATTACCATTCTATAGCCTGTAACAATTCTTTGTGGAATAAGTTCATTCTTATCATTAGGAACAACAGTTATACCTCCTTTCTTAGGAACACAATGAACAAGACTTACCTATCTACTATCAGCTATGGGATAGATTATACCTGCTTCGAAAAGTTTTAATATCTCCGTTCTTACCACTTCTTTCATCTTCGGATTTAACCGACGTTGGTGATCAACAACGGGTTTAGCATCAGGTTCCATATTAATTTTGTGCTGACATAGAGTGGGACTAATGCCGTTTAAATCGTCAAGAGTATATCCAATAGCAGCTCGGTGCTTCCTCAGAACTTTCAGTAATCTTTCTTCTTCATGTTCTGAAAGGTTAGCACTAATAATAACAGGATATATCTTCTTTTCATCAAGATAAGCATATTTCAAAGTGTCTAGAAATTGTTTTAATTCAAACACAAGAACACCTTTAGGTGGAGGAGGACCTCCTAGAGTTTCAATAGGCAAATTGTATTTAAGAAGAGGATGTTGTTCAAAGAAAATTTTATCTATTTCATTTCTTTCGTGCATATGAAAATCATTCTCATGGTCTAGCAAATATTGTTATAAAGGATCAGTAGGTGGTACAGCAATAGAAGCAAGACCAATTAATTCATCCTTACTAGGCAATTCTTTTTCATGAAGATTTCTGCTAAACTTGGAAAAATTAAATTCATGAAACTCATTACCAAAACTAACACCGACAGTTTGTTTCTCACAATATATCTTAGCATTAACAGTGTTTAAGAAAGGTCTACCAAAGATAATGGGACAAAAGTCATCTTGTGTGGAACCAAGAACAAGAAAATCAGTAGGGTATTTTATTTTCCCACACAAGACTTCAACATCTCTAACAATCCCAATTGGTGATATTGTGTCTCTATTAGCAAACTTAATAGTAACATATATTTCTTCTATCTCTGCCGGTGCTATGTCATTCATAATTTCTTGATACAAGGTATAAGGAATAGCACTCACACTAGCACCTATATCACATAAACCATGATAACAGTGATCTCCTATTTTAACTGAGATGACGTGCATGCCAACAACAGGTCTATGTTTATCTTTCTTATCAGGTTTGGCAATTCTAGCAGCTTCTTCACAGAAGTAAATAACATGCCCATCCATATCCTCTTCTAAGAGATCTTTAACCATAGCAATACTAGGTTCTACTTTAATTTTCTCATCAGGTTTAGGTGTTCTGATATAGCTTTTGTCAACCACAATTGAAACTTTAGCATGTTCCTTTATCCTAACAGGGAAAGGTGGTTTCTCAGTATAAGCTGAAGGAACAACTGGATCAACATTATAAAGTATAGTTTCTTATTTAACTGGTACCTGTTCTTTAATTTCTTCTTTAATAGGTGGGTGATATTTAAACCACTTCTCTTTAGGGAGTTCAACATGAGTAGCAAATGATTCACAAAAGGAGGCTACTATCTCAGAGTCAAGTCCATATTTAGTGCTAAACTTTTGAAAAACATTGGTATCCATAGAAGATTTAACACAATCATACTCAAGTTTAATACCTAACTCTTTACCTTTGTCGTGTTCCCAATCTTTAGAGTTGCGTTAAATCTTTCCAAAAGATCCCACCGGAATTCAATAGTCTTCTTCATAAAAGAACCAACACAAGAAGTATCAAGCATGGTTTGATCATTATGAGAAAGCCAAGCATAAAAATTCTGGATAATAATTTCTCTTGAGAGCTCATGATTGGGGCATGAATATAACATTGAGTTAAGCCTCCCCCAAGCTAGAGCGATACTTTCTCCTTCACGAGGCCAAGAATTATATATATATAATTCCGATCACGATGAACTAAATGCATATGATAATTTGTTTGGTGGAACTCCAATTTCAAACGATTCCAATTCCATGATCCAATATCATTGCATAGCCTATACCATGCCAATGCTATTCCCTTCAAAGATAAAGGGAAAACCTTCTTCATAACTTTATCTCCGGGTAAACCTGCAAGCTTAAACAATCCACAAACTTGTTCTACATATATCAAGTGCATATCGGGATGTTCGGTTCCATCTCCTGCATAAGGAATAGCTAGCAGTTGTTCTATCATACCCGAAGGAATTTCATATTCAATGTTTTCAGTAGGCGTAGTATATTGAGGGGTAACTAATTGTGGTTCCGGACGAGGTGAAGATACCCCGAACAAACCCCCCAAAGGATTGTTTTCCATAGTAACAAGTGACAATAAATTTCAGCACACTATATAAATGTTTCCTTACCAAATTCCACTTACCAAAGGCGCTTCACTCCCCGGCAACGGCGCCAGAAAATAGCCTTGATGACCCACAAGTATAGGGGATCAATTGTAGCTCTTTTCGATAAGTAAGAGTGTCGAACCCAACGAGGAGCAGAAGGAAATGACAAGTAGTTTTCAGTAAGGTAATGTCTGCAAGTGCTGAAATTCTAAGTGTTGGGGAACATAGTATCTCAAAAAAAATCCTACGATCATGCAAGATCTATCTAGGAGAAGCATAGCAGCGAGCGGGGAGAGTGTGTCTATGTACCCTCTTAGACCGAAAGCGGAAGCGTTAAGTAACGCGGTTGATGTAGTCGAACAACTTCGCGATCCAACCGATCAAGTATTGAACGCATGGCACCTCCACGATCTGCACACGTTCAGCTCGGTGACGTCCCTCGTACTCTTGATCTAGCTGAGGCCAAGGGAGAGTTTCGTCAGCATGACGGCATGGTGACGGTGATGATGAAGTTACCGGCGCAGAGCTTCGCCTAAGCACAACGACGATATGACCGAGGTGTGAATCTGTGGAGGGGGGCACCGCACACGGCTAAAAGATCAACTTGTGTGTCTTGGGGTGCCCCCTTGGCCACGTATATAAAGGAGGGAGGAGGAGGAGGCTGGCCTAGGAGGGGCGCGCCTATATGGGGAGTCCAACTAGGATTCCCAATCCTAGTTGGAGTCCCCTTCATTTCCCAAGAGGAAAGAGAGGGAAGGAGTAGGAGAGGGAGAAGGAAAGAGAGGGGCCCCCTCGCTCCCTAGTCCAATTCGGACTTGCCACGGGGGGGGCAACCTTTGAGGCCCTTCTCTCCTTTCCCGTATGGCCCATTAAGGCCTACTACTTCCCCCTGCGAATTCCCGTAACTCTCCGGTACTCCGAAAAATACCCGAATCACTCGGAACCTTTCCGATGTCCAAATATAGCCTTCCAATATATCAATCTTTACATCTCGACCATTTTGAGACTCCTTGTCATGTCCGTGATCTCATCCCGGACTCCAAACAACCTTCGGTACATCAAATCACATAACTCATAATACAAATTGTCATTGGACGTTAAGCATGCGGACCCTATGGGTTCGAGAACTATGTAAACATGACCGAGACACATCTCCGGTCAATAACCAATAGCAGAACCTGGATGCTCATATTGGCTCCTACATATTCTACAAAGATATTTATCGGTCAAACCGCATAACAACATACGTTGTTCCCTTTGTCATCGGTATGTTACTTGCCCAAGAATCGATCGTCGGTATCACCATACCTAGTTCCATCTCATTACTAGCAAGTCTCTTTACTTGTTCTGTAATGCATCATCCCGCAACTAACTCATTAGTCACATTGCTTGCAAGGCTTATAGTGATGTGCATTACCGAGAGGGCCCAAAGATACCTCTCCGACAATCGGAGTGATAAATCCTAATCTTGATCTATGCCAACTCAACAAACACCATCGGAGACACCTGTAGAGCATCTTTATAATCACCGGTTATGTTGTGATGTTTGATAGCACACTAAGTGTTCCTTCGGTAATCGGGAGTTGCATAATCTCATAGTCATAGGAACATGTATAAGTCATGAAGAAAGCAATAGCAATAAACTAAATGATCATAGTGCTAAGCTAACAGATGGGTCTTTTCCATCACATCATTCTCTAATGATGTGATCCCGTTCATCAAATGACAACGCATGTCTATGGCTAGGAAACTTAACCATCTTTGATTAATGAGCTAGTCTAGTAGAGGCATACTAGGGACACTCTGTTTGTATATGTATTCACACATGTACTAAGTTTCCGATTAATAAAAATTTATCATGATATAAGGAAATATAAATAACAACTTTATTATTGCCTCTAGGGCGTATTTCCTGCCGTATCCCACTTGCACTAGAGTCAATAATCTAGTTCACATCTCCATGTGATTTAACACCAATAGTTCACATCTTTATGTGATTAGTTCACATCTCTATGTGACTAATACCCAAAGGGTTTACTAGAGTCAATAATCTAGTTCACATCGATATGTGATTAACACCCAAAGAGTGATCATGTTTTGCTTGTGAGAGAAATTTAGTCAACGGGTCTGCCACATTCAAAGCCGTATGTATATTGCAAATTTTCTATGTCTACAATGCTCAGCACGGAGCTACTCTAGCTAATTGCTCCCACTTTCAATATGCATCTAGATCAAGACTTAGAGTCATCCAGATCGGTGTCACAGCTTGCATCGACGTACTCTATACGACGAACTCTTTCATCACCTCCATAACCGAGAAATATTTCCTCAGTCCTCTAAGGATAATTTTGACCGCTGTCCAGTGATCTACTCCTAGATCACTATTGTACTCCCTTGCCAGAATCATGCTAAGGTATACAATAGGACTGGTAAATAGCATAGCATACTTTATAGAACCTATGACTGAGGCATAGGGAATGACTTTTCATTCTCTTTCTATTTTCTGCTATGGTCGGGTTTTGAGTCTTTACTCAACTTCACACCTTGCAACACAGGCAAGAACTCCTTCTTTTGACTGTTCCATTTTGAACTACTTCAGAATCTTGTCAAGGTATGTACTCATTGAAAAAACTCATCAAGCGTCTTGATCTATCTCTATAGATCTTGATGCTCAATGTGTAAGCAGCTTCATCGAGGTCTTTCTTTGAAAAATTCCTTTCAAATACTCCTTTATGCTTTCCACAAAATTCAACATTATTTCCGATCAACAATATGTCATTCACATATACTTATCAGAAATGTTGTAGTGCTCCCACTCACTTTCTTGTAAATACAGGCTTCACCGCAAGTCTGTATAAAACCATATGCTTTGATCACTTTATCAAAGTATATATTCCAACTCCAAGATGCTTGCACCAGTCCATAGATGGATAGATGGAGCTTGCACACTTTTGTTAGCACCTTTAGGATTGACAAAACCTTCTTATTGCATCATATACAACTCTTTTTTGAAGAAATCCATTAAGGAATGTAGTTTTGACATCCATTTGCCAAATTTCATAAATTGTGGCAATTGCTAACATGATTCGGACAGACTTTAAGCATCGATACGAGTGAGAAAATCTCATCATAGTCAACATCTTGAATTTGTCAAAAACCCTTTTCGACAAGTCGAGCTTTGTAGATAGTAACACTACTATCAGCATCCGTCTTCCTCTTGAAGATCCATTTATTCTCAATGGCTCACCGATCATCGGGCAAGTCAATCAAAGTCCATACTTTGTTCTTATACATGGATCTCATCTCAGATTTCATGGCCTCAAGCCATTTCGCGGAATATGGGCTCATCATCGCTTCCTCATAGTTCGTAGGTTCATCATGGTCAAGTAACATGACCTCCAGAACACGATTACCATACCACTGTGGTGCGGATCTTACTCTGGTTGACCTACGAGGTTCCGTAGTAACTTGATCAGAAGTTTTATGATCATCATCATTAGCTTCCTCACTAATTGGTGTAGGAATCACTGGAACGTATTTCTGTGGTGAACTACTTTCCAATAAGGGAGCATGTACAATTACCTCATCAAGTTCTACTTTCCTCCCACTCACTTCTTTCGAGAGAAACTCCTTCTCTAGAAAGGATCCACTCTTAGAAACAAAGATCTTGCCTTCGGATCTGTGATAGAAGGTGTACCCAATAGTTTCTCTTGGGTATCCTATGAAGACGCACTTCTCCGATTTGCGTTTGAGTTTATCGGGCTAAAACTTTTCACATAAGCATCGCAACTCCAAACTTTGAGAAACTATATCTTAGGTTTCTTGCTAAACCCAGTTCATACGGTGTCGTCTCAACCGATTTTTTCAGACGGTGCCCTATTTAACGTGAATGCAACTGTCTCTGATGCATAACCCCAAAACGATAGTGGTAAATCGGTAAGAGACATCATAGATCACACCAAATCTAATAAAGTACGGTCACGACGTTCGGTTACACCATTATGCTGTGGTGTTTCACGTGGCGTGAGTTGCGAAACTATTCCACATTGTTTCAAATGAAGGCCAAACTCGTTACTCAAATATTCGCCTCTGCGATCAGATCATAGAAACTTTATTTTCTTGTTACGATGATTCTCAACTTCACTCTGAAATTCTTTGAACTTTTCAAATGTTTCAGACTTATGTTTCATTAAGTAGATATACCCATATCTGCTTAAATCATCTGTGAAGGTCAGAAAATAACGATACCCGCCGCGAGCCTCAACACTCATCGGACCGCATACATCGGTATGTATTATTTCCAATAAGTTAGCGGCTCGCTCCATTGTTCCGGAGAACGGAGTCTTAGTCATCTTGCCCATGAGGCATGGTTCGCAAGCATCAAGTGATTCATAATCAAGTGATTCCAAAAGCCCATCAACATGGATTTTCTTCATGCGCTTTACACCAATATAACCTTAACTATAGTGCCACAAATATGTTGCACTATCATTATCAACTTTGCATCTTTTGGCATCAATATTATGAATATGTGTATCATTACGATCGAGATTCAATAAACCATTCACCTTGGGTGTATGACCACAAAAGGGTTTTATTCATGTAAACAAAATAACAATTATTCTTTGACTTAAATGAATAATTGTATTGCAATAAACATGATCCAATCATATTATGCTCTACGCAAACACCAAATAACATTTATTTTAGGTTCAACACTAATCCCGAAGGTAAAGGGAGTGTGCGATGGTGATCTTATTAACCTTGGAATCACTTCCAACACACATCATCACTTCGCCCTTAACTAGTCTCTATTTATATTGCAACTCCCATTTCGAGTTACTACTCTTAGCAAATGAACCAGTATCAAATACCGCGGGGTTGCTATAAACACTAGTAAAGTGCACATCAATAACATGTATATCAAATATACCTTTGTTCACTTTGCCATCCTTCTTATCCGCCAAGTATCTAGGGCAGTTCCACTTCCAGTGACCATTTCCTTTGTAGTTGAAGCACTCAGTTTCAGGCTTGGGTCTAGCTTTGGGCTTCTTCATGGGAGTGGCAACTTGCTTGCCATTCTTCTTGAAGTTCCCTTTCTTTCCCTTGCCCTTTTACTTGAAACTAGTGGTCTTGTAAACCATCAACACTTGATGCTTTTCTTGATTTCTTCCTTCGCCGATTTCAGCATCGCGAAGAGCTCAGGGAATTGTTTTCGTCATCCCTTGCTTATTATAGTTCATCACGATGTTCCAATAACTTGGTGATAGGGACTAGAGAACTCTGTCAATCACTATCTTATCTGGAAGATTAACTCCCACTTGATTCAAGCAATTGTATTACTCAGACATTCTGAGCACATGCTCACTGGTTGAGCTATTCTCCTCCATCTTGTAGGCAAAAATACTTGTCAGAGGTCTCATACCTCTTGACTCAGGCATGAGTCTGAAATACCAATTTCAACTCTTGGAACATCTCATATGCTCCATGGCGTTTCAAAACATTTTTGAAGTCCCGGTTCTAAGCCGTAAAGCATGGTGCACTAAACTATCAAGTAGTCATCATACTGAGCTTGCCAAACGTTCATAACGTTTGTATTTGCTCCTGCAATAGTTCTGTCACCTAGCGGTGCATCAAGGACATAATTCTTCTGTGCAACAATGAGGATAATCCTTAGACCATGGACCTAGTCCACATCATTGCTACTATCAAGTTTGAACTTAGTTTTCTCTAGGAACACATCATAAATAAAACGGGGAAGCTTTACGCAAGCAATTGATCTACAACAAAGATATGCAAATACTATCAGGACTAAGTTCATGATAAATTTAAGTTCAATTAAACATATTACTTAAGAAATCCCACTTAGATAGACATCCCTCTAATCATCTAAGTGACCACGTGATCCATATCAACTAAACCATGTCTGATCATCACGTGAGATGGAGTAGCTTTCAATGGTGAACATCACTATGTTGATCATATCTACTATATGATTCACGTTTGACTTTTCGGTCTCAGTGTTTCGAGGCCATATCTGCATATGCTAGGCTCGTCAAGTTTAACCCAAGTATTCTGCATGTGCAAAACTGGCTTGCACCCGTTGTATGTGAACGTAGAGCTTATCACACCCGATCATCACATGGTGTCTCAGCACGAAGAACTGTCGCAATGGTGCATACTCAGGGAGAACCCTTATACCTTGAAATTTTAGTAAGGGATCATCTCATAATGCTACCATCGTACTAAGCAAAAATAAGATGCATAAAAGATAAACATCACATGCAATCAAAATATGTGACATGATATGGCCATCATCATCTTGTGCCTTTGATCTCCATCTCCAAAGTACTTTCATGATCTCCATCATCACCGATGATACGACCAATTCTAGTCATACCAATGACAAAGACGACATACAAGCTACCTCTCATGATCAAGTTGACAACGTATGTGTGTCAATATATTTGCGTTGACGCCGCAATGACAAAGAACTAGTTGTGGTGCAAAATACATGGTGTGCGGGTCAAGCGGAGACTGGGGCATTTATTTCAAGAGATAAACAAACGAGTAATATTAATCCCTGTGAAGAAACTAGATCCTGCACGTACATGTTTGGAGGAAAGGTATACACGTACAAGAATTATGATAGTTGTTATGTGCATGGCTACGTAAGCGAGATGGCTGGATGGAGATACTATTATCAAGGAGACCAATTAATTAAAGTTGAGGATCTATGTATTGCATGTACGTGGTTTAGATGGCAGGTGCAATAAATCATATTTCCGTTCCTATTTTTGCCACGCAAGGAACATGTGAGAGGACATGTACGTGATGTAGATCAGCTCTCTCTCAAGGACATTGGATGGGGCCCACCTACAGCAAAAGTAAAGACGATGCATCAATTAGAGAGAGTCCAAGTCGGTTTAGGTAATATAGATATTCGTACTGTGTTTTTGTTTAAGAAAGAGATAACATGCATTAGGAAAGAGGAGTCCATCAAATTTGTTTTCCAAGTTGGTCTAGTAGGTCTAGCTACTACAAATAGCCATGATATGTTCATTGTAAAACAGGCTATTTTATAAAATAGAAACTATGAGTTTTCAAGGGTAGACACCTGTATCAAGTTTTAGAGGGATCTTTAGAAAACCTCTGTGTTGCGATTTCTTTGTAGAAATTGTTTTTACACGTGAGTAATCGTCGAGATTGATTTTCTCGTGCTGGGCCGTAAGGTTCAAACCCTCTATTCGTGCATATCGTGTGCGCGGGCGAGAGGCTACTGCTGCTGAAGGTGGAGTGTCGTGAAAGGTCGGGCCGCAACAACCGATCGGATCTCACTACGAGGTTCGGTCTACATCAAGTGATATCAGAGCAAGGTTGTTCACGACACTGTGCAGAAGATGACTGGTTTATCATGGAAGCTAAGCTATGGATTTCAATTAGAGGAGGAAGGCCGATGGGATGGACTTTTTCATACCCGTGTTGTGGTACAAGAGAGATCATGTTCTATGACAATCGACCACATGAGTTTGATCAACGCGGCAAGCATCAAGATGGTGGAGAAGTTGGAACTACAGATGACACCACGCCCACAACCATACTCGTTCCGTTGGTGTCATGAAGAGCTCAGTGTCACACATCAAACCAAGGTGCCGTTTTTGTTGGGAAAATATTTTTGCACGGTTTTGTGTGACGTGATACCGGCATCGATGGTTTCATGTCACTTATTGTTGGGCAAGCCATGGTACAAAGAGCATGATGTTGCCTATGATTGTCAAACACACATATATACTGTCAAGAAGGGTAAGAAGTACGACCTCGTGCCCATGGGTGAGGATCGTTTCATTGCTTGGAGGAGCGACCATCAAAAAAATATAAGAGAAGAGGAAGATACAAAAAAGAACATGGTCGAACCTACTGAAAATTATGTGGTCACCGTTCAATCAATACATGAAAATATTGCTCAAGAAATTGAGTCGAAACCGAGGACGGTTTTGCTTCAAGGGGGAGAGGATGATACAACCAGTTTTAGTCGTACCAATGACAAAAACGACATACAAGCTGCCTCTCATGATCAAGTTGACGACGTATGTGTGTCGATATATTTACGTCAACGCTGCAATGACGAAGAACTAGTTGTGGTGCAAAATACATGGTGTGCGGGTCAAGCGGAGACTGAGGCATTTATTTCAAGAGATAAACAAACGAGTAACATTAATCCCTGTGAAGAAACTAGATCCTGCACGTACATGTTTGGAGGAAAAGTGTACACGTACAAGAATTATGATAGTTGTTATGTGCATGGCTACGTAAGCGAGATGACTGGATGGAGATACTATTATCAAGGAGACCAATTAATTAAAGTTGAGGATCTATGTATTGCATGTACGTGGTTTAGATGGCAGGTGCAAGAAATCATATTTCTGTTCCTATTTTTGCCACGCAAGGAACATGTGAGAGGACATGTACGTGATGTAGATCAGCTCTCTCTCAAGGACATTGGATGGGGCCCACCTACAGCAAAAGTAAAGACGGTGCATCAATTAGAGAGAGTCCAAGTCGGTTTAGGTAATATAGATATTGGTACTGTGTTTTTGTTTAAGAAAGAGATAACATGCGTTAGGAAAGAGGAGTCCATCAAATTTGTTCTCCAAGTTGGTCTAGTAGATCCAGCTACTACAAATAGCCATGATACGTTCATTGTAAAACAGGTTATTTTATAAAATAGACATGATGAGTTTTCAAGGGTAGACACCTGTATCAAGTTTTAGAGGGATTTTTAGAAAACCTTTGTGTTGCGATTTCTTTGTATAAATTGTTTTTGCGCGTGAGTATCATCGTCGAGATTGATTTTCTCGTGCTGGGCCGTAAGGTTCAAACCCTCTATTTCATGCATATCGCGTGCGCGGGCGAGATGCTACTGCTGCTGAAGGTGGAGTGTCGTGAAAGGTCGGGCCTTAACAACTGATCGGATCTCACTACGAGGTTCGGTCTACATCAACCGACATGACACCATGATCTCCATCATCTTGATCTTTATCAATGTATCGTCACATGGTCGTCTCGCCAACTATTTTTTTTGCAACTATTGCTATCGCATAGCGATAAAGTAAAGAAATTATATGGCGCTTGCATCTTATGCAATAAAGAGACAACCATAAGGCTCCTGCCAGTTGCCGATAACTTTAACAAAACATGAACATCTTATACAACAATTTATATCTCATCATGTCTGGACCATATCACATCACAACATGCCCTGCAAAAACAAGTTAGACGTCCTCTACTTTATTGTTGCAAGTTTTACGTGGCTGCTTCGGGCTTAGCTAGAACCGTTCTTGCCTACACATCAAAAACCACAATGATTTTTCGTCAAGTGTGCTGTTTTAACCATCAACAAGGACCGGGTGTTGTTACACTTGATTCAACTAAAGCTGGAGAAACAGACACCCACTAGCCACCTATGTGCAAAGCACGGCGATAGAACCAGTCTCATGAATGCAGTCATGTAATGTCGGTCTGGCCCGCTTCATCCAACAATACCGCCGAATCAAAGTATGGCATGCTGGTAAGCAGTATGACTATTATCGCCCACAACTTTTTGTGTTCTACTCATGCATATAACATCTACGCATAGACCTGGCTCGGATGCCACTGTTGGGGAACATAGTATTTCAAAAAAATCCTACGATCACGCAAGATCTATGTAGGAGAAGCATAGCAACGAGCGGGGAGAGTGTGTCTACGTACCCTCGTAGACCGAAAGCGGAAGCATTAAGTAACGCGGTTCATGTAGTCGAACGTCTTTGCAATCCAACCGATCAAGTACCAAACGCACGGCACCTCCGCGAGTTGCACACGTTCAGCTCGGTGACGTCCTTCGTACTCTTGATCCAGCTGAGGCCGAGGGAGAGTTTCGTCAACACGACGGTGTGGTGACGGTGATGATGAAGTTACCGGCGATATTACCAAGGTGTGAAACTGTGGGGGGGGGGGCACCGCACACGACTAAAAGATCAACTTGTGTGTATTGGGGTGCCCCCTTGGCCACGTATATAAAGGAGGGAGGAGGAGAAGGCCGGCCTAGGAGGGGCGCGCCTATATGGGGAGTCCAACTAGGATTCCCAATCCTAGTTGGAGTCCCCTTCCTTTTCCAAGAGGGGGGAGAGGGAAGGAGAGGGAGAGGGAGAAGGAAAGAAAGGGGGCCGCCCCCCTCGCTAGTCCAATTCGGACTTGCCATGGGAGGGGGCGGCCAACCTTTGAGGCCCTTCTCTCCTTTCCCGTATGGCCCATTAAGGCCCACTACTTCCCCCGGCAAATTCCCGTAACTCTCCGGTACTCCAAAAAATACCTGAATCACTCGGAACCTTTCCGATGTCCGAATATAGCCTTCCAATATATCGATCTTTACGTCTTGATTGAGACTCCTCGTCATGTCCGTGATCTCATCTGGGACTCCGAACAACCTTCGGTACATCAAATCACATAACTCATAATACAAATCGTCATCGAATGTTAAGCATGCGGACCCTATGGGTTCGAGAAGTATGTAGACATGACCGAGACACATCTCCGGTCAATAACCAATAGCGGAACCTGGATGCTCATATTGGCTCCTACATATTCTACGAAGATCTTTATCGGTCAAACCGCATAACAACATACGTTGTTCCCTTTACCATCGGTATGTTACTTGCCCGAGATTTGATCGTAGGTATCACCATACGTAGTTCAGTATCGTTACCGGCAAGTCTCTTTACTCGTTCTGTAATGCATCATCCCGCAACTAACTCATTAGTCACATTGCTTGCAAGGCTTATTGTGATGTGCATTACCGAGAGGGCCCAAAGATACCTCTCCGACAATCAGAGTGATAAATCCTAATCTTGATCTATGCCAACTGAACAAACACCATCGGAGACACCTGTAGAGCATCTTTATAATCACCCAGTTACGTTGTGATGTTTGATAGCACACTAAGTGTTCCTACGGTATTCGGGAGTTGCATAATCTCATAGTCATAGGAACATGTATAAGTCATGAAGAAAGCAATAGCAATAAACTAAACGATCATAGTGCTAAGCTAATGGATGGGTCTTGTCCATCACATCATTCTCTAATGATGTGATCCCGTTCATCAAATGACAACACATGTCTATGGCTAGGAAACTTAACCATCTTTGATTAACGAGCTAGTCTAGTAGAGGCATACTAGGGACACTCTGTTTGTCTATGTATTCACACATGTACTAAGTTTCCGGTTAATAAAATTCTAGCATGAATAATAAACATTTATCATGATATAAGGAAATATAAATAACAACTTTATTATTGCCTCTAGGGCATATTTCCTTCAGTAAGTAGCAGAGTAGTTTGATAGCAAGATAATTTGTAACGAGCAAGTAACGATAGTAGTAACAAAAGTGCAGCAAGGTAGCCCAATCCTTTTGAGGCAAAGGACGGGCCAAAACGGTCTCTTATGATAAGCAAAGCGTTCTTGAGGGTACACGGGAATTTCATCTAGTCACTTTCATCATGTCGGTTTAATTTGTGTTGGCTACTTTAATAATTTGATATGTGGGTGGACCGGTGCTTCGGTGTTGTTCTTACTTGAACAAACCTCCTACTTATGATTAACCCTCCCGCAACCATCCGCAACTATGAGAAAAGTATTAAGAATAAATTCTAACCATAGCATTAAACTTTTGGATCCAATCGATCCCTTACGGAATAGCGCTTAAACTGGGGTTTAAGCTTCTGTCACTCTCGCAACCCAATATCTAATTGCTACTCCACAATGCATTCCCTTAGGCACAAATATGGTGAAGTGTCATGTAGTCGACGATCACATGACACCACTAAGGGAATCACAACATACATACTATCAAAATATCGAACACATATCAAACTCACATGATTACTTGCAACATGATTTCTCCCGTGACCTCAAGAACAAAGGTAACTACTCACAAATGATAAACATGCTCATGATCAGAGGGGTATTAAATAGCATATTGGATCTGAACATATAATCTTCCACCGAATAAACCATATAGTAATCAACTATAAGATGTAATCAACACTACTAGTCACCCGCAAGTACCAATCTATAGTTCCGGTAACAAGATTGAACACAAGAGATGAACTAGGGTTTGAGAGGAGATGGTGTTGTTGAAGATGTTGATGGAGATTGCCCTCCCCAAGATGGGAGAGTTGTTGGTGATGACGATGACGATGATTTCCCCCTCCGGGAGGGAAGTTCCCCCGGCGGAATCGCTCCGCCGGAGGGCAAAAGCGCTCCTGCCCAAGTTCCGCCTCGAGACGGCGACGCTCCTTCCCGAAAGTCCTCCCCTTATTTTTTTTCTAGGTTAAAATGACTTATATACCAAAAGATGGGCACCGGAGGTGGGCCGAGGAGGGCGCGCCCCGGTGGGTTGTGCCCACATAGTGGGGCCCCTCTGGTAGTTATTTGCTCCAATAATTCTTAAATAATCTATAAAAAATATCCGTGAAGTTTCAACTTGTTTGGAGTTATGCAGAATAGGTGGCCGGACGTAGCTTTTCCAGGTCTAGATTTCCAGCTGCCAGAATTCTCCCTCTTGATGTGTACCTTGTAAATTATGAGAGGGAAGGCATAAGAATTACTCCAAAAAGCATTATTATGGATTAAAACATATAAATAACAGTAAGAAAACATGATACAAAATGGACGTATCAAACACCAAACTTAGAAGCATTGCATTTTTTCAGAACTTTTAGAAAAAATTTAAGATCTTTGGCTCAAATTTTCTCATATTCATTCTATAATGTATACACATAAAAAAGAAATCAACAAGATCATTGACAGAGAAGCTCTTGGTGAGGTCCTAAACGGTGTGCACATAAGGATGGGTGTAGACTTCGGCTGAGCAGGCGTGTGTCTCTGGACGGCATCCTGCCCACCATTACTACTCTTGACCGACAACTACCGTGGGGCAAGGTAGAAGGCAACCACGTGTCTTACTCTCACTGATTCTTCACCTCGTTCCTCACTCTCCCAACTCTCGCCACTCTCCTATCATTTGTGCTCCCCCTAATTGTGCCCACTTTCCTCTCAACTGTAGTGCTAGGTTCCAATGGATTGTCTTCCTCTGCGATCACTGGCTCTGTGGCCTGATTTAAGCTTTCGGCATAAGCAAGAGTGGGAGCGGTGATGTCTCATTCGGTCGGAGATGGACCAGTGGATGTGCTCTTGCGAGCAGGCGACCAGACTAGTTAGGGAGATTTCGTGCTACCCTCCCGAAGACATTCTTGATCTAATTGCCGCAAAAATAAATGTGTCTTTGGTTGCTACAAGAGAGGAAAGTGAAGAGGGCACACATGCTGGCACTGACAATGCCACGGGGGCAACTGATGAAGCATTAGAACATATGGATTTCAAAAGATATGTGCAGATGATCCGATGTGCAACCAAGGAGAGTCACACAACCTTGCCCAAGTTGCTCGGTGGGGGACAAAAAGGAGGTTGCCATTTACTGTTGGAAATATGCCCTAGAGGCAATAATAAAATGGTTATTATTATATTTCCTTGTTCATGATAATTGTCTATTGTTCATGCTATAATTGTGTTATCCAGAAATCGTAATACATGTGTGAATACATAGTGATCCACTAGTTGACTAGCTCGTTGATCAATAGATGGTTACGGTTTCCTGACCATGGACATTGGATGTTGATAACGGGATCACATCATTAGGAGAATGATGTGATGGACAAGACCCAATCCTAGGCATAGCACAAGATCGTGTAGTTCGTCTGCTAAAGCTTTTCTAATGTCAAGTATCATTTCCTTAGACCATGAGATTGTGTAACTCCCAGATACCGTAGGAATGCTTTGGGTGTGCCAAACGTCACAACGTAACTGGGTGGCTATAAAGGTGCACTACGGGTATCTCCGAAAGTGTATGTTGAGTTGGCACGAATCGAGACTGGGATTTGTCACTCCGTGTGACGGAGGGGTATCTTTGGGCCCACTCAGTAGGACATTATCATAATGAGCTCAATGTGACCAAGGAGTTCATCACGGGATGATGTGTTACGAACGAGTAAAGAGACTTGCCGGTAATGAGATTGAACAAAGTATAGGGATACCAACGATCGAATCTCGGGAAAGTATCATACCTGTAGACAAAGGGAATTGTATACGGGATTGATTGAATCCCCGACATCGTGGTTCATCCGATGAGATCATCGTGGAGCATGTGGGAGCCAACATGGGAATCCAGATCCCGCTGTTGGTTATTGGCCGGAGAGATGTCTCGGTCATGTCTGCATGCCTCCCAAACCCGAAGGGTCTACACGTTTAAGGTTCGATAACGCTAGGGTTATAGGGAATAGATGTACGTGGTTATCGAATGTTGTTCGGAGTCCTTGATGAGATCCCGGACATCACGAGGAGTTCCGGAATGGTCCGGAGGTAAAGATTTATATATGGGAAGTCCTGTTTTGGACACCGGAAGTGTTCTGAGCGTTATTGGTAACGTACCGGGACTACCGGAAGGGTTCGGGGGTCCACCGGGAGGGGCCACCAGCCCCGGAGGCCTGCGTGGGCCAACTGTGGGAAGGGACCAGCCCCTAGGTGGGCCGGTGCACCTCCCATAAGAGGCCCAAGGCGCGGGGAAGGGGAGAAAGGGGAAACCCTAGGCTCAAATGGGCCTAAGGCCCACCTAGGGTGCGCCCCCCTCTCTCCCCCTCTGGCCGCCCCCTAGATGCATCTAGGGCTGGCCACCACCCCTAGGGGGGAACCCTAGATGGGGGCGCAGCCACTCCCCTCCCCCTATATATAGTGGGGATTTTGGGGGGCTGCCAGAGACACGAGTCTCCCTCTCTCTTGGCGTAGCCCTACCCCTCTCCCTCCTCGTCTCTTGTAGTGCTTGGCAAAGCCCTGCTGGAGTGCCACGCTCCCCCACCACCACCATGTCATCGTGCTGCTGCTGGATAGAGTCTTCCCCAACCTCTCCCTCTCTCCTTGCTAGATCAAGGCGCGGGAGACGTCACCGAGCTGCACATGTGTTGAACGCGGAGGCGCCGTTGTTCGGTGCTTAGATCGGATTCGGCCGCGATTTGAATCGCTTCGTGTACGACTCCACCGATCGCATTCTTGCAACGCTTCTACATCACGATCTTCAAGGGTATGAATATGCACTCCCCTCTCACTCATTGCTAGTTTCTCCATAGATTGATCTTGGTGATGCCCAGAATTTTTTTAATTTCTGCTACGATCCCCAACAGTGGCATCATGAGCTAGGTCTATGCGTAGTTTCTATGCACGAGTAGAACACAATATGTTGTGGGCGTTGATTTTGTCAATTTACTTGCCGTTACTAGTCTTATCTTGATTTGGCAGCATCGTGGGATGAAGCGGCCCGGACTGACCTTACACGTACGCTTACGTGAGACAGGTTCCACCGACTGACATGCACTAGTTGCATAAGGTGGCTAGCGGGTGTCTGTCTCTCCCGCTTTAGTCGGATCGGATTCGATGAAAAGGGTCCTTATGAAGGGTAAATAGAAATTGGCATATCACGTTGTGGTTTTGCGTAGGTAAGAAACGTTCTTGCTAGAAACCCATACCAGCCACGTAAAAACATGCAACAACAATTAGAGGACGTCTAACTTGTTTTTGCAGGGTATGCTACGTGATGTGATATGGCCAAAATAATGTGATGAATGATATATGTGATGTATGAGATTGATCATGTTCTTGTAATAGGAATCACGCCTTGCATGTCGATGAGTATCACAACCGGCAGGAGCCATGGGAGTTGTCTTAATTATTTATGACATGCGTGTCACTGAAAATGCCTTGTAATTACTTTAATTTATTGCTAACCGTTAGCCATAGTAGTAGAAGTAATAGTTGGCAAGACAACTTCATGAAGACACGATGATGGAGATCATGGTGTCATGCCGGTGATGATGATGATCATGGCGCCCCGAAGATGGAGATCAAAAGGAGCAAAAATGATATTGGTCGTATCATGTCACTATTTGATTGCATGTGATGTTTATCATGTTTTACATCTTATTTGCTTGGAACGACGGTAGCTTAAAATAAGATGATCTCTCACTAAAAATTTCAAGAATTGTGTTCCCCCTAACTGTGCACCGTTGCTAAAGTCCGTTGTTCTGAAGCACCACGTGATGATCGGGTGTGATAGGTTCTAACGTTCGCATACAACGGGTGTAAGCTAGATTTACACACGCAGTACACTTAGGTTGACTTGACGAGCCTAGCATGTACAGACATGGCCTCGGAACACGGAAGACCGAAAGGTCGAACATGAGCCGTATAGAAGATACGATCAACATGAAGATGTTCACTGATGATGACTAGTCCGTCTCACGTGATGATCGGACACGGCCTAGTTGACTCAGATCATGTATCACTTAGATGACTAGAGGGATGTCAATCTGAGTGGGAGTTCATTAAATAATTTGATTATATGAACTTAATTATCATGAACATAGTCTAAAAGTTTGCAATATGTCTTGTAGATCAAATGGCCCACGCTAATGTTGCCCTCAACTTCAACGTGTTCCTAGAGAAAACCAAGCTGAAAGACGATGGCAGCAACTACACGGACTAGGTCTGTAACCTGAGGATTATCCTCATAGCTGCTAAGAAAGCATATGTCCTTGAAGCACCGCGAGGTGACACACCTGTTTTCCCAGCAACTCAAGATGTTATGAACGCTTGGCAGTCGCGTAGTGATGATTACTCCCTGGTTCAGTGCGGCATGCTTTACAGCTTAGAACCGGGGCTCCAAAAGTGTTTTGAGCAACATGGAGCATATGAGATGTTCCAAGAGCTGAAAATGGTACACATATTCTTATTTAATCTCGAACGTGATGGTACACATATTCATAGTGTGAATGCCAAAAGATGTAAGGTTGGTAATGATAGTCCCACATACTTGTGGCACTGCCACCTTGGTCACATTGGTGTCAAACGCATGAAGAAACTCCATGCAGATGGACTTTTGGAGTCTCTTAATTATGAATCATTTGACACGTGCGAACCATGCCTCATGGGCAAAATGACCAAGACTCTGTTCTCCGGAACAATGGAGCGAGCAACCAGCTTATTGGAAATCATACATACTGATGTGTGCGGTCCAATGAGAGTTGAGGCTCGCGGTGGTGATCGTTATGTTCTCACCCTCACTGACGACTTAAGTAGATATGGGTATGTCTACTTAATGAAACACAAGTCTAAGACCTTTGAAAAGTTCAAGGAATTTCAGAATGAGGTTGAAAATCAAGGTGACAGGAAAATAAAGTTCTTACGATCAGATCATGGAGGAGAATATTTGAGTCACGAATTTGGCACGCCCTTAAGGAAATGTGGAATTGTTTCACAACTCACGCCGCCTGGAACACCTCGGCGTAATGGTGTGTCCGAACGTCATAATCGCACTCTATTAGATATGGTGCGATCTATGATGTCTCTTGCCGATCTACCGCTATCATTTTGGGGTTATGCTTTAGAGACTGCCGCATTCACTTTAAATAGGGCTCCGTCGAAATCCGTTGAGATGACACCGCACAAATTATGGTTTGGGAAGAAACCTAAGCTGTCATTTCTGAAAGTTTGGGGATGCGATGCTTATGTCAAGAAACTTCAACCTGAAAAGCTCGAACCCAAGTCGGAAAAATGCATGTTCATAGGACACCCTACGGAAAGTATTGGGTATACCTTCTACCTAAGATCCGAAGGTGAGGTCTTTATTGCCAAGAATGGATCCTTTCTAGAGAAAGAGTTTCTCTCGAAAGAAGTAAGTGGGAGGAAAGTGGAACTTGATGAAGTACCGCCTCTCGAACCAGAGAGTAGTGCAGCGCAGGAAAATGTTTCTGCGGTGCCTGCACCAACTAGAGAGGAAGTTAATGATGATGATCAAGGAACTTCGAATCAAGTTACTACTGAACTTCGTAGGTCCACAAGGACATGTTCCGCACCAGAGTGGTACGGTAACCCTATCCTGGAAATCATGTTGTTAGACAATGGTGAACCTTCGAACTATGAAGAAGTGATGGCGGGCCCGGATTCCGACAAATGGCTTGAAGCCATGAAATCCGAGATAGGATCAACGAGGTATGGACTTTGACTGACTTGCCTGATGATCGGCGAGCCATAGAAAATAAATGGATCTTTAAGAAGAAGACATACGCGGATGGTAATGTGACCATCTATAAGGCTCGGCTTGTCGCTAAGGGTTATCGACAAGTTCAAGGGGTTGACTACGATGAGACTTTCTCACCCGTAGAGAAGCTGAAGTCCGTCCAAATCATGTTAGCAATTGCCGCATTCTATGATTATGAGATATGGCAAATGGACGTCAAAACGGCATTCCTTAATGGTTTCCTTAAGGAAGAATTGTATATGATGCAGCCAGAAGGTTTTGTCGATCCTAAGAATGCTGACAAGGTGTGCAAGCTCCAACGCTCAATCTATGGGCTGGTGCAAGCATCTCGGAGTTGGAACATTCGATTTGATGAGATGATCAAAGCGTTTGGGTTTACGCAGACTTATGGAGAAGCATGTGTTTACAAGAAAGTGAGTGGGAGCTCTGTAGCATTTCTTATATTATATGTGGATGACATAGTATTGATGGGAAATGATATAGAATTCTTGGAAAGCATAAAGGCCTACTTGAATAAGTGTTTTTCAATGAAGGACCTTGGAGAAGTTGCTTATATATTAGGCATCAAGATCTATAGAGATAGATCGAGACGCCTCATTGGTCTTTCACAAAGCACGTACCTTGACAAGATATTGAAGAAGATGGGATCAGTCCAATAAGGGGTTCTTGCCTGTATTCCAAGGTGTGAGATTGAGCACGGCTCAATGCCCGACCACGGCAGAAGATAGAGAAAAGATGAGTGTCATCCCCTATGCCTCGGCCATAGGGTCTATTATGTATGCCATGTTGTGTACCAGACCTGATGTAAACATTGCCGAAAGTTTGGTAGGAAGGTACCAAAGTAATCCTGACATGGAACACTGGACAGCGGTCAAGAATATCCTGAAGTACCTGAAAAGGACTAACGATATGTTTCTCGTTTATGGAGGTGACAAAGAGCTCGTCGTAAAGGGTTACGTCGATGCTAGCTTCGACACAGATCTGGATGACTCCAAGTCACAAACCGGATACGTGTATATTTTGAATGGTGGGGCAGTCAGCTGGTGCAGTTGCAAGCAAAGCGCCATGGCGGGATCTACATGTGAAGCGGAGTACATGGCAGCCTCGGAGGCAGCACATGAAGCAATCTGGATGAAGGAGTTCATTACCGACCTAGGAGTTATTCCCAATGCGTCGAGCCCGATGACTCTCTTCTGTGACAACACTGGAGCCATTGCCCTTGCCAAGGAGCCCAGGTTTCACAAGAAGACCAGGCATATCAAGCGTCGCTTCAACTCCATTCGTGAAAATGTTCAAGATGGAGACATATATATTTGTAAAGTGCATACAGACCTGAATGTCGCAGATCCGTTGACTAAACCTCTTCCACGAGCAAAACATGATCAACACCAGAACTCTATGGGTGTTCGATTCATCACAATGTAACTAGATTATTGACTCTAGTGCAAGTGGGAGACTGTTGGAAATATGCCCTAGAGGCAATAATAAAATGGTTATTATTATATTTCCTTGTTCATGATAATTGTCTACTGTTCATGCTATAATTGTGTTATCCGGAAATCGTAATACATGTGTGAATACGTAGACCACAACATGTCCCTAGTGAGCCTCTAGTTGACTAGCTCGTTGATCAATAGATGGTTACGGTTTCCTGACCATGGACATTGGGTGTCATTGATAACGGGATCACGTCATTAGGAGAATGATGTGATGCACAAGACCCAATCCTAAGCATAGCACAAGATCATGTAGTTCATCTGCTAAAGCTTTTCCAATGTCAAGTATAATTTCCTTAGACCATGAGATTGTGCAACTCCCGGATACCGTAGGAATGCTTTGGATGTGCCAAACGTCACAACGTAACTGGGTGGCTATAAAGGTGCACTACGGGTATCTCCGAAAGTGTATGTTGAGTTGGCATGAATCGAGACTGGGATTTGTCACTCCGTGTGACGGAGGGGTATCTCTGGGCCCACTCGGTAGGACATCATCATAATGAGCTCAATGTGACCAAGGAGTTGATCACGGGATGATGTGTTATGAACGAGTAAAGAGACTTGCCAGTAACGAGATTGAACAAGGTATAGGGATACCAACGATCGAATCTTGGGCAAGTATCATATCGGTAGACAAAGGGAATTGTATACAGGATTGATTGAATCCCCGACATCGTGGTTCATCCGATGAGATCCTCGTGGAGCATGTGGGAGACAACATGGGTATCCAGATCCCGTTGTTTGTTATTGGCCGGAGAGATGTCTCGGTCATGTCTGCATGCCTCCTGAACCCGTAGGGTCTACACGCTTAAGGTTCGATGATGCTAGGGTTATAGGGAATAGATGTACGTGGTTATCGAATGTTGTTCGGAGTCCCGGATGAGATCCTGGACGTCATGAGGAGTTCCGGAATGGTCCGGAGGTAAAGATTTATATATGGGAAGTCCCGTTTTGGACACTGGAAGTGTTCTGGGCGTTATCGGTAACGTACCGGGACCACCGGAAGGGTTCAGGGGTCCACCGGGAGGGGCCACCAGCCCCGGAGGGCTGCGTGGGCCAAGTGTGGGAAGGGACCAGCCCCTAGGTGGGCTGGTGTGCCTCCCACAAGAGGCCCAAGGCGCAGGGAAGGGGAGAAGGGGGAAACCCTAGGCTCAGATGGGCCTAAGGCCCACCTAGGGTGCGCCCCCTCCTCTCACCCCCTCTGGCCGCCCCCTAGATGCTTCTAGGGCTGGCCGCCACCCCTAGGGGGGAACCCTAGATGGGGGCGCAGCCCCTCCCCTCCCCTATATACAGTGGGGGTTTTGGGGCTGCCAGAGACACGAGTCTCCCTCTCTCTTGGCGCAGCCCTACCCCTCTCCCTCCTCGTCTCTCGCAGTGCTTGGCGAAGCCCTACTGGAGTGCCACTCTCCTCCACCACCACCATGCCGTCGTGCTGCTGCTGGATGGAGTCTTCCCCAACCTCTCCCTCTCTCCTTGCTGGATCAAGGCATGGGAGATGTCACCGGGCTGCACGTGTGTTGAACGCGGAAGCGCCGTTGTTCGGTGCTTAGATCGGATTCGGCCGCAATCTGAATCGCTTCGTGTACGACTCCACCGACCGCGTTCTTGCAACGCTTCCGCATCACGATCTTCAAGGGTATGAAGATGCACTCCCCTCTCTATTTTTGCTAGTTTCTCCATAGATTGATCTTGGTGATGCGTAGAATTTTTTTAATTTATGCTACGATCCCCAACATTTACTGGTTCGGCTTATTATAGAACTCATTTGTTAGAAGGTCCGGAGTTATAAGCATGGTTGTAAGCAGTTCAATCAGAGTTGTTATGGTTGTGAGAGAGTGGACGGACCTTCGATCTATGTCTGAAGCACGTAGATAATAGGGTAGGGCTCCTTAGCGGCGCTAGGAAGATGGTGGTGGTGGCGGCGCTGTGGAATAAGGTGGTTGGAGCTTTTCCCATCCCAGCGGTGCCATGTGTGGTGGAGCCGACAAGCTTCCGATGGCTTGTGCTCTCGTATTTGGCGATTCGGTGAGACCTGGTGCTTCAGGCATTGTCTTGAGGGCGAAGGCGGTGATCGGATGTGGGAGATTTTATCCCTTGATCTCGTCTTCGCCATGGTATGGTTGCTCCTTGCCATGCTTTGGGGGTGCCAGGGCTTTCCGAGGATTTCAGAGATGTGTTGTCGCCACTGTGGTGAAGTGATGGTCGACCTTCCTCTCTCTCGGAAGTGTTGGTCCTCTAGGGCGAAGGCTGAAGACTTCCCATCCGTGTCCAATCGGTCTATAGATTCCAAGGTAATGTCGGCTCTGCGTGGGAGCATGTCTGCAACCCGCAGTGGATGGAGAGGTGGGTTTGTTACCCAAAGATATGTTTGTCATTTCTTACCTTGTCGAGGTGTTTCATACCACTATTCGATTTCAATATATATTTGAGGTCCTTTCTGCAAAAAAAACATAGTTATGCGCATCAACATTTTTTGTCTTGCCAATTTTTGATGCTATAATTTCAGATTGCACAATATGCACATCGATGTTTGGCTTTCCATTTTTGATGCCATAATAAATTTGTTGAATCTTTTCCTCCTTTTGATTTGGTCCTTTTTCATCAAGTCAATGAAACCATCATCGACGGTGCATGAAGCAGCGACACACGCGTTCTAGCGCATGTCTTTCTCACTGAGCAAAACGTGTAGATCATAGCATGGTATGAGTCGAAGACATGATGGGACAATCGTATAGGCGGCCTGCGGTTTTATGTTCAATTGCAATGAAGCCCTCAAAGTGAAGATTCATGCGATAATGCAGGGGATGACATTTGCTATTCAACATTCTAACCTTCCGGTCAGCGTACAAAGGGACTTCATGGAGGGTCTTTCCACATTGTCAGGTGATGCACTTTCTCGTTCAGCCTACGGTCACTTAGTTGTGGAGATCAAAACACTAATGACCAACAAAGAGTTTATTCCTCAGAAGTTTAAACATGATCAAATAGAGTAGCCGGTCTTTTGGCAAATTATAGTCATATGAAGCGCACATAATTGTGTGGATGCACCCAGAACCGCCATGTATTGAGAGACTTTTGCCTCTAAGGCTGCGTTTGGCAGCTCAGTATTTTTGAAGTTTTACAAGGATACCATGGTTTTGAGAAAAAACACTGGTTTTAAATACTTTGACGTGTTTGGCATAAATTAATACTTCAGTTTTATAAACCGTAGTATATTTAATATTGTGGTTTTTTTTTGCTGTATTTGAAAAAGATGTCTTGACCTCTTTTTTCGTAAACACAGAAACACTTGCTTCACTTCTTCTTCCTGTCATCATTTATCCGCCATTGCTCCATCTTTCCCTGCAGCCATCCTGGGAAGAAAAGTACGTGCTCTTCTACGTTGACTACTCTGCCATTCCTACGACCTACCTCCACTTGACTACTCCGCTGTTGATTTATTTAATCCGTTGCCTATTGTTCTATTGCAACAAGGGACAGCCCGTAGAACAGATTAGAGCATCTATAGCCGAGCCTTTCATACCCGTCTCGAACGTTTGGACAGGTCATTCGGTCATTGACCGGTCAAAAATATCGATCCAAGTGGACCTCTCAAACCGTCGACAAACGCCCGGATAAGCTCAAATATAGGACGAATATGGGGAGGCAGGGTCACGCCCGGGCGCGTCAGCAGGCCCGGCCCACCATCGACCCCACAAAAAACCCTAATCCGGGTGGCGAGCTCAAACCCTAGCTCACTTTGTCCCTCTCTCTCGCTCCATCCACTCCTCCCCCTCTCCCTTCCCGATCCCATCCACCACGATGAGCAGCTCCGGCAGCGACTCCAACTCGGAGCTCGACTATGAGGAGGAGATGGCCCTCCGCATTGCGCTGGAGTGGTCCAAGGTGGAGACCGGCGCCAACTCCGGATCTGGAGCGTCGCCGTAGCTCCCAGCCGGCGCAGCGCGGACGGCGTAGCTGGACCCTCCCGGCCCGCGCGCAACGACGGAAGGACAACACACTCCGCATCGGCCCCGCGCCATCTCCTTCCCCCGCCAGCCGCTCTCTACGCAGCCATCGCCGCCTCCGGCCCGCACACGCACTCCGGAGCCGGATGCCAACGAGGACGCGCGTCTCCTTGCATGGGTGTACCGCCGCTCCCTCAGGATGGCCGAGACGGACGTTTGCCGCCTTCGACGGAAGAACGCCAAGGCGCTCCAGCATGCTATTTAGCGGGGCGCGGACGCCTACAGCTGCGTCGGCGACCGGAAGGATAAAGGTCCGGCGAGGAAGTGGTAAACCCCCCCCCCCCTCTCCTACTCAATGTTTGTATCGGTTTCACAAGGTATACTCACTTTTCTACGTATATGCTGTACGTTTGTATGATACCCATCGCAAAAAGTGGATGTCCTCGGCTGGATTCGAACTACAGCCGTCACGACTATGTGTGGCCGCACAAACCATCTGGGCTAGCATATCTGATTTGGCGACAAACCTTGTTTTCTTCTTCTTGTTCGAGAGACATAACGCCAAGAAAAAAACACAACACCTTCACTCTTTGGTTTATGTTTCTTTTTTTTGCACGGTTTTCGTTAGGGTTTCTAGTTTTCCTGTTTTGTTCTAAAATACTAATATTTGTTTTTTAAAAATTGTACATAAATTTCAGAAAAAAATGTTCATGCCTTTCAAACTTGCTCAGGATGTCAAAACACGAACAATTTTTTTATAAAAGAACAAAAAATTTCAAATATGAACATTTTTTGAAAATCAGTAACAATTTAGAATTCCAGAAAAATATGAACAAAATTTTAATTCTGAAAAATTTAATTTATGAGAAATAGAAACAACAAACAGAATAAACAAAAAGTCAGGGAAGACCAAAAAAATGAAAAAGAGAGAAGATAAAAAAGAAAACGAAAAATCACGGTTCACGACCTCCGAGAACGTCCCAAAACCGGAAAAAACGGCTGGGAAGCCGAGGTTCCCAAAACCGAGAAAACCTTTTTGCAAATTTCCTTAGTGAGCTTTTTTTTTGAAAATTTTCAAATCCATGAATATTGTGTAAAAAATTGATGATTTTTTTCAAATCCGTGAGCTCTTGGAGCAGGCCCACACGCGCCCGACGGGAGCAATGCCGTCGCCTAGTTAGGCCGAGGCCTAAGCGTTTTATTTTATTTTCTATTTTTTCATTTCATTTCTTATTTTGTTAATTCACTTTTCTCTTTTTTCAATACCAAAATACATGTTTTAACTAACTTTTTAAACTAATGATTTTAAATTCTCTTTTTCCTATATTTTTTATTAAATGCTTTTAAAAAAACACTTACTGTTTTATATTTTATCCCTTTGTATTTATTAGTTGGGGTCATTTCAAGGATGTTCAATAAACACAATGTTCAATGAAGATTATTCGGTAAGGTTAGAACGGTTCGTCTGAGAGCACGTTATTTTTCAATATCTTTGAAATGGCCCCAATTTCCCCAGCAAAAAAGAAGAAGAAATGGACCTAATTTTTTCATGGCCTTTTATGAGCAATTCGAGGCATCATGCCAAATTGATTTGGTTTTCGACAAATTCTGCATTTTCTGGAGTTTTCTTAGTAAAAGAAGACCGATAAAATGGTCGAACATGTCGCAACTTGCATATGGTGTCGGAAATTGTTAAACCTAGCATGGTTGCCTACCATGGGCATGCCCATCCGGGTGCACCCTCCATTGAACATGGTCTAGTTTTGATTTTTTTTAAATGACCCCAACGTTTGCAGGCAGGGCGGCATGCCCGTGGTAAGGATCCATGCCAGGTTTGAACGATTTTCGACAAAATATGCAAGTTGTGACACGTCCTGTCATTTATCTGCCTGTTTTAACCGAGAGAACTCCAGAAAAGATCAGATTTGTCGAAAACCTAAACAACTTGGCATGGTGCGTTTAATCGATCATATAAGATCATGGAAATATTTGGGGTGAGTTAATGGATGCCGCAAAAACATGCCCTCAAATGGACCCTTCTCGCTTACCCGAACACACTCTGTTGAACATGATATATTTTTGGACATGCATGAAATGACCCCAACCTTTTCTAGTAGGTGGGCATGCCCATGGTAGGCATCCATGTCAGGTTTGAATGAATTTCCCACACCATATGCATGTTGTGTCACGTCCAGCCATTTATCAGCCAGTTTTCACCGAGAAAACTCTAAAAAATGCAAGAATTATCAAAAACTCAAACAGTTTGACATGGTGCCTTGATTTGATCATAGAAGGAGGTGGGAAAATTAGGCCATTTGAAGGATGTTGAGAAACAATGTACCCTCAGGGAGTCTTCTAGCCAACCCGAACATCCTCCATTAAACATGGTCTACTTTTGGACATTCCTAAAATGACCCCAACCTTTTCAACCAGGTGGGCATGACCATGGTAGTCATCCATGCTAGGTTTGAACGATTTCTAACACCGTATGCAAGTTGTGACACGTCCGCCCATTTATCGGGCGTTTTTGACCGAGAAAACTCTGGAAAATGCAAAACTTGTCGAAAACCAAAACAACTTGGCATGGTGCCTTGAATTAGTCATACAAGGCATGAAAAAAATTGGGGCCATTTCAAGCATGTCGGGAAACGACGCGCTCTTAGATGGAGCCATCTTGCCTACTCACCTCTGTTGATCATGGTCTAAGTTTTTCTTTTTCAATCTTTTGTAGTGCGTCAAATATAACGCTAAAAAGAAAGACTTTGGTTTTCCTTTTCAACCGGGCTGGTTTTTTCTTCAGTTTTTACATGGGTTTCTAATTTTTTTTTGTTTTTTTGTTTCTTTTTTTATTTTGAAAAAAGTTCATAAAAAATCAAAATAAGTTTATTGATTTTGAAGAAAAGTTCATTGATTTGGGAAAAAAATTCACAAATTTGAAAAAAAAATCATTGATTTAGAAACAAAGCTCGTCAATTTTATAAAGAAGTTCAACAATTTTCAAAAACAAATCGCCAATTTGCGAAATAGTTCACGAATTTGTGAAGAAAACTGGTCAATTTTGAGAAAAAAATTCACTGATTTGGAAGAAAGATTCAAGAATTTGAAATTTTGTCGTCATTTTCTAAAAAAAATCACGAATTATAAAAACTTCACGCATTTAAGAAACAAAAAAGAAAAGGAAAATAGCAGACAGAAAATGTTGCGCTTTTCCAGTATTCTATTTTAAGTGTTAAAAAGTAAACATAACACCTGATTCCGGTTGCCCAGTTGATTAGTGCGGCTGTGCTAATTCCTCGAGGACCTAGGTTCGAATCCTGCAGCACGTATGATTTTTTGCGGTTTCATAAACAAAAGGCTGAATGGGCCAGCGCGGCAGGTTGTGCACGTCGTTCATGTACAGCGTATACGTGTTCCTAAAAAAAATCAGCAGAGTTTATAAAATATGACTATCATGCCCTCACTTATGAAGAGGTATCGGCTAATCTGAGCCGTTTTTGTGTTTAGGGAGGGTGTACCGAAGCAGAAGTGATTAGTATTATGGAATACAACTCCTTTTACCCTGGATAAAAAATCAGAGAGGATCGAGCTATACCTACGATGGAACTCAAACAACTTAAAGAAAAACCGATGGAACTCGAGGATCAGTGTGCAACTTGACCAGAATCGCTCAACGTGGAAACGTGGAAAAACGTAGGGAAAATAACAGTTTCGCCATCGCCACGCGCGGCAAGATAACCCGCCGATCAACTTGGACCGATGATCAAAGGAGAGCCGAGCCAAACCGGCCACGCGCGAAGTGTCAGGGAGCCCGCCGGGCGCGACCGCCCGCGCGTGCGTATATATTTGCCGTGGCGCTTCGCGGAGGAAGCTTCCCGATCCCAGTTCCCAGCCGGGCGGGCCTCCTCGATGGAGCCTGCAGCCGCAGGGACCCGCAAGCCGCTGCCGTCACCACCGGCCGCACTATCAAGAGACAGGGCGGGCGCCGTCGCCGCAGCAGCCGCAACGCGGCCGGCGCCGGCGTCGACGTCGCTCCTCGCCGCTGGCCTGGTCGCAGTGGGCCTCGGAGGCGTCGCGCTGCTGGTGTGGTGGGCGGTCGCGTTCCACCGCGCGAACGCTAGGCTGTGGATGGTACCCGCAGGGCTCGTCCTCCTCGGAACCCCGCTCGTCGCCTGGCTCTCCGTCTTCGCCTCCGGCCCGTGCGACCGCTCCAGGGCGCCGCCGCCGGCCGCCTTCGGAGCTTAATTAGCTTGCCGCGCCCACGCATGAAGCACTGTTCAATATTGGAACCTCTGTAGTCTTGTCGATACTTTTAGCCCTCGATGATGCATTCTTTTTTCTGAACATCACTTGCTGCACGGATGGTATGAATTTGAGCGGATTTGCTTCTGGAATTCTCCTTTTCTGATGATGGTAACGCAACAGACTAGCAACATGAAGGTCCATAATTGCCGTCATTATTCTCATCTCAATCCACTGTCTTTTTCTACCGCATGCTGCGTGGGGTACATATTCTTACGTGCAGAAGCTTCTCCCCAGCACAGATCACTATCAAGACTGCAAACTTTCCACGCTTGATCCTGCCGCAAGCGAAGCGCACTTGATCCGTCCGATCGTTTCTCTATGCGCAGCCCACAGGTCCGTAGGTCTGGTCACAATGAACCTATGAAAGCATATACTCCCTCTCTTCCTAAATACTACAAGTCTTCTTAAAGATTTCAATAGACTACATATGAATATGGATGTGTTTAGGGTGCATCTAGATGTGCTCTAGTTATTGCACATCATAATAAGTGAATCAAGCATAAAAAGAAAAAAAAGAAAGAAAATATTCGCACGAGTCTCAATGTAAGATCAATGACATATGATTTAGATGTGCAATACTTATGGCACATATAGATGTGCTTTAGAAAAATTGTATGAATATATATGGACATACTTTAGAGTGTAGATTCATTCATTTTGTTCTGTATGTAGTTCACCTTGGAATCTTTTAAAAGACTTATATTTAGGAACGAAGAAAGTAGGTAGTACTTGCATGTCGACTAATCATTTTCGCTGAGGTGACACATCATTAAATGAGTAAAGAGAAGATTGAGTATCATGATATGTGTCACATGACAATAAATAAGATTGCTACGATACCAAGCTCTGATATTATGCATTGTGGAGGTAATATCATCATACACTAATATCATAATATCAATTCTCAAAAAATAATATAATATCATATGCATAATACTAGTATATGATACTTCTTGTGTAAAGAGAATATAAGAGCGTTTAGATCACTAGAGTACTTCTTATTGTAACCTGCCTAAAATTTGTGTTGCCCGCCGTCCGCAACTGCGATGGAAGTGCTCACCCTTGCGGGAACCGAGTGTCCTTCCCGCCGTGCATGCATGGTGACCATGGAGGTATCATCACACAGTATTGTCGTGTCCCCTTCGGCAATGCTGCGAATCCGGAATGACGCTTCATCATATCCGAATATGTGTATGTTAAAAGAAAAATTTGTGCATGAATCAGGGCCAAACCTATGACAGTGCAACCTCTGCGAGCACACTGGGCCTCCAGTTTGGGCCCCCAAGATTTTTCAAACACTACAGAATAGCACCCAGTTCCAGGCCAAATTTGGGAAAAGTCAGTGGCATGGCGCTTCCAATTCGGCGAGACCTCCTATATGGGACCTCCTATGTGACGCTCTCTGCGTCAAGTCGTTGCCGTTTCGCACAAGGGGGACTTCGACTGGGCCGAACCATGAAGACAACGACAGCAACAGAAATCGAACGCACACTGTAGCTAAAATAAATTATACGCGTTGCCGGGGATTAGAGCACGCGATGCTGTGCTATAGAGCATGAGTTCTTGCCAACTGAGCAAGGAGTTGTAGCTGATCAAAAAGCTAGCATCAAACTTAAAGAACAAACAAGGTGCGCAGATCCGAATTAGTTTAGGAATTTCGGAAGCAATATTTCTTAAAAGAAACGGAGTTGTGTGAAACCCAAAATCTTACCAAATTTGTGAATACCTTTTAAAAGGCTATAAATTTTTCGAAAAACAAGAACATTTTTTAAAAAACTTGAACAATTTTTTGAAACCAGAACATTTTGACAAATTTCGAAACAAAATTTGGAAAGGCCAAAATATTTTGAAATTCCTGAACAACATGTTATAAAATCTTGTAAACAATTTATAAAACTGGAACATTTTTTGAAACTTCTCAAAAAAAGAACACATGAACAATTTTTTAAAACTGGACCATTTTCTAAAATATGTGAAAAATTTTGAACAAAAACATTCCGAATAAATTTTGTAAGCAAACGACATTTTTTGAAATGCCCCGAATTTTTTGAATTTTGAACAATTTTTCTAAACACGAACATTATTTGAAATTTGGAACTTTTTTGGAAACACGAACAAATTTTGGAATTTCTGAACAAATTTCGGGGAAAAAGAAAAAAAAGAAACAGAAAAACAGAGAAAAGAAAAGGTGAAAAAACGAAAAAAAAACAAGAAGAAACAAGAAAAACCGGTCAAAAAAGAAAAAACGGTTCAGGGAACCTTCTAGTGGCGCGTGGGGTATTGCCCTGTGCGCTCTGTCACATTTTGAGGCAGTGAGCGGCGCCCCCATTTTTTCGTTTTTGTTTCATACTTTTCCATTTTATTTTCTATTTTTGTTTTATTCTACATTAAGATAATTCGTGTTTGGTGTAAATTTAAAACAATGTGAATTATCATAAAAAAAATCTTGAATTCAAAAATGTTTGGGATTCAAAAGAATGAATTTTAATTTGATGAACATTTTCTTAATTTTAATGAACATTTTTTATTTTCAATAAAAAATTATGAGCATTTTCTAATAATGATGAACATTATATATTTCATCAACAAATTTTGAATTCGTTTAACAATATTCGAACTTGGTGAACAAAATTTGTATTAAAGAATTTTTTTGAAAAAAATGGAACAAATGTCGAGGATTCCCGTTTAAATATTTTTATTTCATTTTTTCCTTCTTTAAATTTTTCGTCTTCTCTTTATCCTTTTTCTTTTTTTATTTTCTTTCCTGTTTTCCTTCTTTTTTAAATAATTTTTTCCTTTAATTGTTTCACTTTTTGCGAATTATCTTTACAAATTCACGACTTTTTTTCATCAAATGCGAAAAATGTTCATCAGTTCAAAAAATGTTCACACAATTTATTTTTTATTCTTCGGTATTTAAAAAACAAATTCAAAACTTGCTTATTAAATTCGAAATTAGTTCATCGTTTTTAAAAAGGTATTATCAAATTCAAAAGTTGTTTATCGATTTCTAAAAATGTTCTTAAAATTCAGAATCAGTTCATGGAATACCAATTTTATTCATCCATTTTCTCAAAAAAAATGCAGGTACCTCAAAAATGGTCATCATATTCAAGCTTTGTTCACCATAATTTTTATAAATCTTTATCAAATTCATAATTCTTTTTTCATCCATTTTTCAAAAAATGCTATTGAATTGTGAATTTCTTCATCAAGTGCAAAAAAGTTCTTTAAATTCAAAATTTGTTCATCTGATAAAAAAAATGTTCATCAATATCCAGATTCACAACCATTTTTTGAAACCGTGAACATTATTCAAATTCAGGGTCTGGTTTTCGCTCCACAAAATTTATAAAAATTCTGATTTTTTAAATTTTGGAACTACTTCAAAATCCTGATGTTTTTAGAAACAAATCCAGAATTATTTAAATAAAAAACAGAAATGGGGGCCGCCCCACCGCCGCTCATGGGCCGGTCCAAATGGGCACGCTAGGGAAGCGAGTGGTGTGCGCTGCGTGTCCCGCAGCGCGCTGCGCGCTGTATAGGACCTCCACAGACGCAGAGCCTAAAGAACTGGGTGAGGCTATGTGCCTCCCGCACGCCTCGCCTGCAGGAGCTGGAACTGGGCCTGCCCAGTAATCAAGTGCCCAGATGTGCTGATATCAGGCTCATTAGTATTTTAAAGTATTTTAAACATTACATAAAAAATTATAAAAAATAATCTTGCATTTAGAAAATGTTAAGCGTGTATAGAAAATGTTTTTGATGTATACGAAAGAGGTATAAATGTGAATATAAAAAGTAGAAAATCTTAATCATGTGTATGAAAAATAATTTTGATAGATAAAAAATGTTACACATTTAAAACAAATGTAAACCGCATTTAAAAAATATTACACAAATGTAAAAATAAAAAGTTAGTGTAATTCAAAAAATGTTTTGTACACTTAAAATATAATGTACATCACATAAAAAAATCTTCACATGTTTGAAAAAGTTGTTCCTTTTTTCGGGAAAAAATGTAGAATATACAATAATGGTTGCATAGTTTAAAGAATTTTTCAGACTCTATTTGAAAAAAAGACACATATTTGATAAATATATTCAAAACATTAATTTTGAAAATATTAAACATGTATTAAAAACTCTTTACATGTATACGAAAAATCTGCAAGCGAAGAAAATAAATCCAAAATAACTAAGAAAGAAACAAAGAAAAGCAAAGTATATTAAAGAAAATTAAAATATATGAAAAATAAAATATACGAAAATAAAAACAGATGAAAAAACAATGAAAGCCAAAGAAAAAATAACAGAAAAAAAACTATAAACCCCGCACTGAACTGATAAAATGCAGCGCGGAGACGCGGGCGAGCGAGCATCAAGCGACCTAAGTAATGGCCGGCCCGTAGGCGATTCCTATTAGGAATCGGTACGAGTGAGACATAGCGCTAGTGTAAAGAACTACCTAGAAACTAATGTGAAGGGTCGGTTAGGTCTTCATTCCTCCTCCGGATGGGCCGTTTTCACTAGCTGGCTGCGGCGAACTAGCGATTAACGCAGCAGGTCGATCAATCAGAAGACTCCATGCTGGAGGCTCCAGCGCGTGGAGAAGGGCGCAAGGCGATTGCTGCAATGGCTGCATATCCTCATTTCCGCTTTCGTAGATCAAATCGCGAATTCATTAGGACATCCAGATGAGGAGGAACATGCAATATCGAGCTGCGCGACCCCGTGAGCTCTAGTAAATTGCCAAAACACACCACAATTTCGTATATGAAAACCACCGTTTTGCTAACAGTTTGCAAAAAGCATAGATTATAAGTAATCCTTTTGTACTCCAATTTCTCAGACATTTTGTCAAACACCTTTTGTGCAGCGCCAGGGACAACGATGTAATCGAGGAGGCGTACGTTGGAGCAGTTGTTGCTCAACGCCAGCTTACTGCCGCGCGTGCTGCCTGATAACCCACAATTATATGAGATCAGTTGTAGCCTTTTCCATAAGAGCGTTGAACCCAACGATGAGCTAAAGGTAGAATTAATATTCTCTCAGATTCTATCAATCACTCATACAACTCTATGCACACTAAAAATTTGCTTTACCTAGACCAAGGAATAAAACTACTTTGTGAGAATAGAAAGATAGCTTTAAAAGAATAGAAAGAGTTAGATGTTGTGTTAATAAAAGGGCAATAAATAAAGGGTTGTCAAAGAACAATAAAGAAAACAATTGTCCCTAGACAATTGGATCTTAAACGAAAGTGATTATGATCTTACTTATGTGGGAGAGACTTAAGCTAACATACTATGTGTACTTCGATCATATGTTTTTATGATTAGAACTCTAGCAAGCATATGCAACTACGAAAGAATCGTTAAGGTAAAATCCAACCAAAGCATTAAGTTTTAAGGCCCTCTTTAATCCCATATGCAACAATTCATGAACCGGGATTTAGGTTTCTGTCACTCCCGCGACACACCAACAGCAAATCAATCACATATTGCAACACCCTATAGCATGAATCCTACACATGTGCGCGAAACGGCGGGCACCATAGGACAACACCATAATAACATACAATTCATATGAACTATGGCATATCACAATTAACCCATATGATAACAAGAAACTACTCATACATAATAGAGATGCAACACATCGGTGGATAATAATATATAACATCAAACACTATGTTCAAGTAGAGATTATAGCGGGGTTAGGGAAAGTACACCGCTGCACAGAGAGGGAGAAAGATGTTGATGATGTTGACAAAGTTGATAAAGATGGTCGTCGTCACAACAATTCCCCCGACGGCCCTCCGGCGCCATTATGGAGAGGGTGAGAGGCCCCCCTCCTTCTTATTCCTTGGCCTCTCCCATAGATGCGGAGAGGATTCCCCCTCTGGTCATTGGCCTTCATGACTCCCGGGGGGAGGGAGCCCCTTCGAGATTGGATCTATCTCTGTTTTCCACACTATTTTTTAGGCCAGGCACCGTTTCTTAAATATCTGGATATTCATAACTCCGATTGGGCTGAGAACTTTTATACGATTTGTTTCTATAAATTAGCTTTCTTGCGCCATGAAGGAGAGCTCCAACCGACTTACGGCCTGGTCACAAGGGCACGTGGCGCAAGTAACCCCTACTCATGGGCCTGCCCTTGTGGGGCCCACGAACACTACCTTGCGTTGATTCTTCCGTGAAAAAATCAAATATATTCCACAAAAATTAAAGTTATTCTGGATCCTTGAATTTTTCAGCTTAAACCCCCAAAACAATAGAAAACAAGAACTGGCCTTTGACACTGGTTTAAATAGGTTAGTCCAAATAAAAATAATATAAGTTGATGTCGAAAGTATATAAAAGTGATATGATAATGGCATAAAACAATCAAAAATATAGATACTTCAGAGACTTATCAGCATCCCAAGCTTAATTATTGCTCGTCATCGAGTTGGTAAGTGATAAAACAAAGATATTTTTTATGTTGCAACCTACCTAACACAATCTTGATCGAATAGTTAATTGTGGTATGAACTTAGGATAAAACCGATTCATGGCAATAGTCTATAAATTTGACATTAAAATAACAATACATGAGCATGCAAATAAGCCATCATTGCCTTTCCAGAATTAAAATGCTAAAGAAAGCAACTGTGCACACACTTAAACATAATACCATAGCACGCTCAATTTTCATGGCATGACGACATCAAATCATTTCGGCTTGATGAACTTTTTACCTAAAAACCCAAAAACCAAAAAAGTAGGAACTGGCCTTTCGCACCGGGTAAATAGGTTAGTCCAAATAAAAATAATATAAATTGATACCAAAAGTATATAAAAGTGGTATGATAATAGCATGAAACAATCAAAAATTATAGATATGTTAGAGACATGTCACTACCGCGAGTTGTCGAGCTCCCTTGCACCTACGCCTCACCCCTCGCGCCCACACCTTAGACGGATCTGGCAAGGCCAAGCTCCCGCGTTTCGGACGGCTTTGGCGAGGCCGAGCTCACGCCGAGGCCTTAGCCCTGCACACCCATGGCCAACACTGGTGACACCGCTGTCCTGAAGGCACATGTGTCATCGAGAGCCATGGTGGGAGCCCCAGGCCGTGGCCGAAGGTCGTGGGAGATGGCCGGTTGTCGCATGCGGCACACATCGGGATGGCGCTGCTATCAGGCACTAGGCACACCGAGGCTGAGCAACACGACAACATCGAGGATAAAGGCCAGCCGTCACAGGGGAGGACTGCCCGTCGAAGGCATTGCTTCTATGCCTGGTGGCATGACCTGCGGGCTTCCATGTCGTGATAGACTGCCCTCGGGTTCCGCCGACGTGCAAATAAGATGAGGGGCCTAGTTGGGCACCTCTGTACCATGGCGTCTTCCGTGTCGTGTTGGATGGCCGTCGGGTTCCGCCGACGTGCCAATAAGAGTAGGGGCCTAGTTGGGTACCACTACGCCGTGGACCGCCATGGCAGCTCCCCGTGTCGTCCGCATTGGAAGGAGTAGAGGTACCAGTTGCCCAGCACCCCCGTCGTGCTGAGGCCTTGGCGGTAGCATGACCACGGTGTGCGTCGGACACGAGGTTGCAGAAGCTCAAGGGGTGGGGAAGCATGGAGGAGAGCAGCTTGCCTTGGAGGCAGGGTTGGTCGCACTTGGCTCGCCGGAGGCCATCGCAGGACAGCGGCGCCATATGGTGCGGTGGCACGCACGTGCGCTGCAACGAGTGTGGGGTGATACGTCTCCAACGTATCTATAATTTTTGATTGTTCCATGCTATTGAAGGAAATATGCCCTAGAGACAATAATAAAGTTATTATTTATATTTCCTTATATCATGATAAATGTTTATTATTCATGCTAGAATTGTATTAACCGAAAACTTGATACATGTGTGAATACATAGACAAACAGAGTGTCCCTAGTATGCCTCTACTTGAATAGCTCATTAATCAAAGATGGTTAAGTCTCCTAGCCATAGACATGTGTTGTCATTTGATGAACGGGATCACATCATTAGAGAATGATGTGATGGACAAGACCCATCCTTTAGCTTAGCACTATGATCGTTTAGTTTATTGCTATTGCTTTCTTCATGACTTATACATGTTCCTATGACAATGAGATTATGCAACTCCCGAATACCGGAGGAACACTTCGTGTGCTATCAAACGTCACAACATAACTGGGTGACTATAAAGATGCTCTACAGGTGTCTCCAATAGTGTTTGTTGAGTTGGCATAGATCGAGATTAGGATTTGTCACTCCGTGTATCGGAGAGGTATCTCTGGGCCCTCTCGGTAATGCACAACACTATAAGCCTTGCAAGCAGTGTGACTAATGAGTTAGTTGCGGGATGTCGCATTAGGGAATGAGTAAAGAGACTTGTCTGTAACGATATTGAACTAGGTATTGAGATACCGACGATCGAATCTCGGGCAAGTAACATACTGATGACAAAGGGAACAACGTGTGTTGTTATGCGGTTTGACCGATAAAGATCTTCGTAGAATATGTAGGAACCAATATGAGCATCCAGGTTTCGCTATTGGTTATTGATCGGAGATGAGTCTCGGTCATGTCTGCATAGTTCTCCAGCCCGTAGCGTCCGCACGCTTAATGTTTGATGACGATCGGTATTACGAGTTTACGTGTTTTGATGTACCGAAGGTAGTTCGGAGTCCCGGATGTGATCACGGACATGACGAGGAGTCTCGAAATGGTCGAGACATAAAGATTGATATATTGGATGATGCTATTCGGACACCGGATGAGGTCCGGGGTCACCGGATAAATATCGGAGTGCCGGGGGTTATCGGAAACCCCGAGGGTAACTAATGGGCCAACATGGGCCTTGTGAGGGAGAGAGGAGAGGGCCCTACGGCTGGCTGCCCCCCCACTTGAGGAGTCCGAATTGGACTAGGAGGAGGCGGCAGCCCCTCCCTTTCCTTCTCCCTCTCTCCCTCTCTTCCCTTGTTGGAAACCTACTAGGAATAGGATTCCTATTCCTAGGAATAGGATTCCTATTCCTAGTAGGAATCCTAATTGGGAGCGCGCCCCATGAGGGCCGTTCGGCCTCCCCCCTTGCTCCTTTATATACGGGGGTAGGGGGCACCCTAGAACACACAAGTTGATTGTTTAGCCGTGTGCGGTGCCCCCTCCACAGGTTTCCACCTCGGTCATATCGTTGTAGAGCTTAGGCGAAGCCTTGCGTCGGTAACTTCATTATCACCGTCATCACGCCGTCGTGCTGACGAAGCTCTCCCTCGACACTCAGCTGGATATAGTGTTCGTGGGACGTCACCGAGCTGAACGTGTGCAGATCGGAGGTGTTGTACCTTCGGTGGTAGGATCGGTCGGATCGTGAAGACGTACGACTACATCAACCGTGTTGTCATAACGCTTCCGCTTACGGTCTACAAGGGTACGTGGACAACACTCTCCCCTCTTGTTGCTATGCATCACCTAGATGGATCTTGCGTGTGCGTAGGAATTTTTTGAAATTACTGCGTTCCTCAACAGCAGCATCCGAGCCAGGTCTATGCATAGATGTTATATGCACGAGTAGAACACAAAGGAGTTGTGGGCATGGGTATATACATATTGCTTACCGTCACTAGTTGATTCTTGATTCAGCGGTATTGTTGGATGAAGCAGCTCAGACCGACATTACGCGTATGCTTACGCGAGACCGGTTCTACCGACGTGCTTCGCACACAGGTGGCTGATGGGTGGCAGTTTCTCTACTTTAGTTGAATTGGATTCAATGAATATGGTTCTTTCTGAAGATCAAAGAGCAATCACTATACCGCGTTGTGGTTTTTGATGTGTAGGTAAGAACGGTTCTTGCTCAGCCTGTAGCAGCCATGTAAAACTTGCAACAACAAAGTAGAGGACGTCTAACTTGTTTTTGCAGGGCATGTTGTGATGTGATATGGTCAAGACATGATGCTAAATTTTATTGTATGAGATGATCATGTTTCCTAACAGAGTTATTGGCAACTGGCAGGAGCCATATGGTTGTCGCTTTATTGTATGAAATGCAATCGCCATGTAATTTCTTTAATTTATCACTAAGCGGTAGCGATAGTCGTAGAAGCAATAGTTGGCGAGACGACAACGATGCTATGATAGAGATCAAGGTGTCAAGCCGGTGACGATGGTGATCATGACGGTGCTTTGGAGATGGAGATCAAAGACACAAGATGATGATGGCCATATCATTATCACTTATATTGATTGCATGTGATGTTTATCCTTTATGCATCTTATTTTTCTAAGTTCGGCGGTAGCATTATAAGATGATGTCTCACTAAATTTCAAGGTATAAGTGTTCTCCCTGAGTATGCACCGTTGCTACAGTTCGTCGTGCCGAGGCATCACGTGATGATCGGGTGTGATAAGCTCTACGTTCACATACAACGGGTGTAAGCCAGTTTTGCACACGCGGAATACTCGGCTTAAACTTGACAAGCCTAGCATATGCAGATATGGCCTCGGAACACTGAGACTGAAAGGTCGAGCGTGAATCATATAGTAGATATGATCAACATATTGATGTTCACCATTGAAAACTACTGCATCTCATGTGATGATCAGACATGGTTTAGTTGATATGGATCACGTGATCACTTAGATGATTAGAGGGATGTCTATCTAAGTGGGAGTTCTTAAGTAATTTGATTAATTGAACTTTAATTTATCATGAACTTAGTCCTGATAGTATTTGCATATCTATGTTTTAGATTAATTGCTCGCTATAGATTCCCCGTTTTATTTATGATATGTTCCTAGAGAAAACTATGTTGAAAGATGTTAGTAGCAATGATGCGGACTAGCTCTGCAATCTGAGGATTATTCTCATTGTTGCATAGAAGAATTATGTCCTTGATGCACTTCTAGGTGACGGACCTATTGCAAGAGCAGATACAGATGATATGAACGTTTGGCAAGCTCGGTATGATGACTACTTGATAGTTTAGTGCGCCATGCTTTACGGCTTAGAACCTGGACTTCAAAAACGTTTTGAACGCCACGGAGCATATAAGATGTTCTAAGAGCTGAAATTGGTATTTCAGACTCATGCCCGAGTCGAGAGGTATGAGACCTCTGACAAGTATTTCGCCTACAAGATGGAGGAGAATAGCTCAACTAGTGAGCATGTTCTCAGAATGTCTGAGTACTACAATCGCTTGAATCGAGTGGGAGTTAATCTTCCAGATAAGAAAGTGATTGACAGAGTTCTCTAGTCACTATCACCAAGTTACTAGAACTTCGTGATGAACTATAATATGTAAGGGATGACGAAAATAATTCCCGAGCTCTTCGTGATGCTGAAATCAGCGAAGATACAAATCAAGAAAAGCATCAAGTGTTGATGGTTGACAAGACCACTAGTTTCAAGTAAAAGGGCAAGGGAAAGAAAGGGAACTTCAAGAAGAATGGCAAGCAAGTTGTCACTCCCATGAAGAAGCCCAAAGCTAGACCCAAGCCTGAAACTGAGTGCTTCTACTGCAAAGCAAATGGTCACTGGAAGTGGAACTGCCCTAGATACTTGGCGGATAAGAAGGATGGAAAAGTGAACAAAGGTATACTTGATATACATGTTATTGATGTGCACTTTACTAGTGTTTATAGAAACCCATCAGTATTTGATATTGGTTCAGTTGCTAAGAGTAGTAACTTGAAATGGGAGTTGCAAAATAAATAGAGACTAGTTAAGGGCGAGGTGATGATGTGAGTTGGAAGTGATTCCAAGGTTGATAAGATCACCATCGCACACTCCCTTTACCTTCGGGATTAGTGTTGAATCTGAAATAAATGTTATTTGGTGTTTGCATTGAGCATGAATATGATTGGATCATGTTTATTGCAATACAGTTATTCATTTAAGTCAAAGAATAATTGTTGTTCTATTTACATGAATAAAACCTTCAATGGTCATACACTCAATATAAATGGTTTATTGAATCTCGATCGTAGTGATACACATATTCATAATATTGAAGCCAAAATATGCAAAGTTAATGATGATAATGCAACTTATATGTGGCACTGCCATTTAGGTCATATTGGTGTAAAGTGCATGAAGAAACTCCATGCTGATGGACTTTTGGAATCACTTGATTATGAATCACTTGATGCTTGCGAACCATGCCTCATGGGCAAGATGACTAAGACTCCGTTCTCCGGAACAATGGAGCGAGCAACTGACTTATTGGAAATAATACATACTGATGTATGCGGTCCGATGAGTGTTGAGGCTCGCGGCGGGTATCGTTATTTTCTGACCTTCACAGATGATTTGAGTAGATATTGGTATATCTACTTGATGGAACATAAGTCTGAAACATTTGAAAAGTTCAAAGAATTTCAGAGTGAAGTGGAAAATCATCGTAACAAGAAAATTAAGTTTCTATGATTTGATCGTGGAGGAGAATATTTGAGTTACGAGTTTGGTCTTCATTTGAAACAATGCGGAATAGTTTCGCAACTCACGCCACCTGGAACACCACAGCATAATGGTGTGTCCGAACGTCATAACCACACTTTATTGGATATGGTGTGATCTATGATGTCTCTTACTGATTTACCGCTATCGTTTTGGGGTTATGCTTTAGAGACGGCTGCATTCACGTTAAATAGGGCACCATCAAAATCTGTTGAGACGACACCTTATGAACTGTGGTTTGGCAAGAAACCCAAGTTGTCGTTTCTTAAAGTTTGGGTACGCGATGCTTATGTGAAAAAACTTCAACCTAATAAGCTCGAACCCAAATCGGAGAAATGTGTCTTCATAGGATACCCAAAGGAGACTGTTGGGTACACCTTCTATCAGAGATCCGAACGAAAAATATTTTTTTGCTAAGAATGGGTCCTTTCTAGAGGAGGAGTTTCTCTCAAAAGAAGTGAGTGGGAGGAAAGTAAAACATGGCGAGGTAATTGTACCTATTCCCTTATTGGAAAGTAGTTCATCATAGAAATCAGTTCCAGTGATTCCTACACCAGTAAGTGAGGAAGCTAATGACGATGATCATGAAACTTCTGATCAAGTTACTACCGAATCTCGTAGGTCAACCAGAGTAAGATCTGCACCAGAGTGGTACGGTAATCATGTTCTGGAGGTCATGTTACTTGACCATGATGAATCTACGAACTATGAGGAAGCGATGATGAGCCCAGATTCTGCAAAATGGCTTGAGGCCATGAAATCTGAGATGGGATCCATGTATGAGAACAAAGTGTGGACTTTGGTTGACTTTCCCAATGAGCGGCAAGCCATTGAGAATAAATGGATCTTCAAGAGGAAGACAGACGCTGATAGTAGTATTACTATATACAAAGCTCGAATTGTTGCAAAAGGTTTTCGACAAGTTCAAGATGTTGACTACGATGAGATTTTCTCACTCGTAGTGATGCTTAAGTCTGTCCGAATCATGTTAGCAATTGCCACATTTTATGAAATCTGGCAAATGGATGTCAAAACTGCATTCCTTAATGGATTTCTTAAAGAAGAGTTGTATATGATGGAACAAGAAGGTTTTGTCAATCCTAAAGGTCCTAACAAAGTGTGCAAGCTCCAGCGATCCATCTATGGACTGGTGCAAGCATCTCGTAGTTGGAATATATGCTTTGACAAAGTGATCAAAGCATATGGTTTTATACAGACTTGCGGTGAGGCCTGTATTTACAACAAAGTGAGTGGGAGCACTACAGCCTTTCTGATAAGTATATGTGAATGACATATTGTTGATCGGAAATAATGTATAATTTTCTGGAAAACATAAAGGAGTTTTTCAAAGAAAGACCTCAGTGGAGCTACTTACATATTGAGCATCGAGATCTATAGAGATAGATCAAGAAGCTTGATATATTTTTCGATGAGTACACACCTTGACAAGATTTTGAAGTAGTGAAAGTGTGTTATATCGACTAGAGGGGGGGTGAATAGGCAATTTTTATGAAAGTCTTCAGAACATGGGAGTTTTGAAGACAAATGATAAAAATAAACCTATTACCATGCAGCGGAAGGTAGGCTACACTAGGCAAACCATAGTCAAGTTTTCAATGAAGTGAAAGCACAAAGACTAATAGCAGCTAGGTAGTAAGGATCAGGTAGGAAGATATTGTGAAGCCAAACAGAACACGCAGTCACTCAGTGAAGACAAATGATAGAGCAAACATACAATGACTTCACAAGGAGTAACAGTAAGTAAAGTGAAGTGAAGATGAAACCAGTGACTCGTTGAAGACAATGATTTGTTGGACCAGTTCCAGTTGCTGTGACAACTGTACGTCTGGTTGGAGCGGCTAGGTATTTAAACCTTAGGACACACAGTCCCAGACACCCAGTCCTGAACACGCAGCTCAAGACACCCAGTCCTCACCGTATTCTCCTTGAGCTAAGGTCACATAGACCTCGCCCAATCACTCTGGTAAGTCTTCAAGGTAGACTCCCAAACCTTCACAGACTTCGTTCAGTCGCAATCCACAATATCTCTTGGAAGCTCAGAACGCGACGCCTAACCGGCTGGAGGATGCACAGTCCTCAAGTGTAATAAGTCTTCAGATCACACAGACAAGAAGACTTAAGTGATGCCCAATTCTCTCTGGCTCTGGGTGGTTAGGGCTTTATCCTCACAAGGAATTCTCTCTCAAAGGCTTCGAGGTGGGTTGCTCTCAAACGACAAAAGCCGTACTTTCAATCTGAGCAGCCAACCGTTTATGGTTGTAGGGGGTGGGCTATTTATAGCCACTTGGCAACCCGACCTGATTTGTCCGAAATGACCCTGGGTCACTAAGGAACTGACACATGTCCCAACGGTCAGATTTCAAACTCACACGGCAACTTTACTTGGGCTACAAGCAAAGCTGACTTGTCCGACTCTGGACAAGATTCGCTCTCATTGTCTTCACTCGAAGACATAGGTTTTTGGTTTAGGCATCACTTCAGTCATTCTGACTGGTTCTCTTGGACCCCACTTAACAGTACGGTGGTTCCTATGACTCAACACAAAAGAAAAAGAACTACGAAAGATCTAAGTCTTCGAGCTCCATAGGCTTCATATCGTGTCTTCTCTTGTCATAGTCTTCAATGTGAATATCTTCATATACCACCTTTGACTTCAATATCTTCATATATTTTTAGGGGTCATCTCTGGTCGTAAAACCGAATCATGAGGGACTTCTACCTATGTTATTCTGCAATTCTCACAAACACATTAGTCCCTCAACTAGGTTTGTCGTCAATACTCCAAAACCAACTAGGGGTGGCACTAGATGCACTTACAATCTCCCCCTTTTTGGTGATTGATGACAAACTATTTAAAGTTTTCAACGGGGAATATAACCTGTGAAACTGTAAAGAATAAGGAATTGTCTTCATAAGTTGCAAGGGCTCCCCCTGAAGATGTGCATATAAGTTAATTTGCTTTTGGAATGCAAATGCACATGGCAAGTGGTACTTGTGGAGATCCACTTCAACTTATGATGACAATCCACTATGCATGTGAAAGTATATGAAGATAATGCCATGCATAATGGAAAATGGACGAGTGCAGAATGATCTAAGTGCGGAATTTATCGTCGCACATGCGAAATTTATCTTCGCAAAACAAGGTGGCAAATAAGTAGCAGACGACCATCTAGTTTAAGTGTTACAACTCATAAGAACCAAATGTAGCAAAAAAACGAGAGTTGTAAGCACGAAGCAAACTATAAGGCACCCGCCCATATGAACCCGCTTGAAGACTATCAATCTCATATGCTTCTCCCCCTTTTGTCAGTAATGACCAAAAAGGTTTGAAGACATGGAGCCTCTACTCGTTCCCATGAGGAGTAGGTGAAGTAGCAGGGTTGTTGGTGTTGTTTGGCGGTGCAGAAGAGCTTGAAGGTGCTGAAGAAGGTGGTGGTGAAGTAGCATCGTCTTCTTCCTCAATAATTCTGGCAGTGACTGTGGCAGTAGAGGAAGAGAACTCAGAGTCTTCAAGGGATGGAGTTCCCAGCAGCACAGCCCTTCGAGGAGGTGTGGAGTCAAACTTGAATCTCTCAATGAAGCCATCCTCTTGAAGATCAACTTCAGAAAGCATCATCGTTAGCCCTTTCCATGTGCGGCGACAGGTTTCATGGGCAACGAAAGCATTCTTGGTGGCAAGATTTCGAGTGCGATTAACATCCACCAAGAGGCTTTTCATCTGACGCTTCAGCCAGTCATGATGCCTATCTTGTTTCTGATGTAGGGCCACAAGAAGCTCTCGGTCATTGAGAACACGAGTGCGCTTCTTGGGTCTTGAAGCAGTGGCACTGTCAGTGGCTTCAGTGGAAGCAGGGTGTGGTGCACGTGTAGTGCCAGCCAAAGGATACACCCGAGAAACTGCTTCAACGCCTTCAACGTTCTGTGTAAAACTCTGATGTTCTGCATTCTAAAGACTTAGAGGTTGCTTGGCAGGCTCAGAATATATGGCTTCAGTAGACATGTCCACGTCAGGCAAGAAGATCCGATGGTTGCGGGCTGAGGGCTGATAAGAGATGGCGGAGTGTAGCTTGATCAGCCGCATGACCCAAGGGGCGTAGAATTTCAAACCAAACAGATCAATGCCTGATGCAGCAAGTTGGCGTATGAAGAAGTCCTGTGCATTGAAGCATTTGCCATGAAGTATATAGAAGACCAAAGTCTTCATTGCACCCTGAAGCTTGGCATTTGGAGAGTGCCCTTTGATAGGCCAGAGAGTTTGCCTGATGATGTGATAGATGGTTCTGGGCAGGTACTCAAGGTCTTCAACGAAGAACTCTGTGGGATACGTAGCATCTTGAGGCAATGGCTTCATCATGCTGAGCATTTGACTCATATTAGGTTCTGGCCGCTGAAAGATGCTCTCAATAGTTTCAGAATGCAGCTGACAGCCTTGCTCGAAGAGATCGCCAGGAGTGGGCAAGCCAGTGAGCTCAATGATGTCAAATGCATTGGCTTCGTGATGAACGTTGCTAGTCATCCACTCCAGGACCCAAGTATTTGGATCTCTGCTGTATCCTTTGATGTGAAGTGTGGCATAGAATTGCAGCAGCAACTCTTCATTCCAATGCTCTTCATCAGTAACAAACTGCAGCAGACCCACTTGCTTGAAGCAATCCAACGCTTCTTCTAGACAGGGCAGACCAGCTATAGCTTCAACATCAAGGCACTTGTGTGGGAAGATGCGACCTTGGTTGTAAAGAATGCAAGAGTAATAGCTTCGCTGAGGATAGCTCCAGAACCGATCAGATGATATCCTTTCCCTTGAGTAGGGGTTCCTGGAGCTATTGAAGAACGTGTTGTCTTCCCTGAAGCCATTGATGTTGAAGGAGCCAGGTGCTGATGCAGGACCTGGAAACCTTGGCAGTCTTAGGATTGGCTTCTGGACCTGAGGCATGTGCTCAACATGATAGTTGAATTGGGGACCGGCAGCAGACTCAGGAACAGAAGTGGCGGGATCAGTGGCTTCGCTGTCTTCTGAAGCTTTTGCTGGGGAGGGCTCCACATTAGCTTCGTTGTTGGTTGTGGCAGCCTCAAGATTTTCATCCTCCACTTGACTAGCTGGAGGGTCGGTCACAGGCACGTTCTCCTGGAGAACTGCTTCTTGGTGGAGCAGGGGAGTGGGATCTTGTGGTACTTCTTCTGCGGCTGATGCAGCCGGAATGTCTTCAGCAGAGACTTGAGGCCTTGGACCTTTGCGAAGCCTGCGGAATGCAAACGACGCCTGTGGAGTTGGAGTGGGCTGGGCCTCATAGTCTTCTTCCTCTTGTGGGCGATCCGCCCATGAAGCATCCTGTGCAATTGGCGTCAGTGGACGACCAATGTTGATGAGTTCGCTGTTTTCTAACTGAGGAAGGACTGCATCATCTTCTACATTGTCATGATGACCAATGTCTTCAGCAGCGATGGGATCAGCTGCTGGAATGTCTTCAGCTTCAGGAGCCTCTATGGAAGCAGGCTCATGAACTGTCAGTTGACGTTCTGCGTCAGGATGAATCATAGAAATGGGTTCAACTATCAAGGGCTCTGTGGGAGCAGCCCGAGCTTTCTTGGTTTTTCGCTTTTTCTTGGTGGGGGCAGTAGAAGAGTCTTCGGAGTGTTTCCTCTTCCTGGCTTCAGCCTCAGCAGTTCTTGTCTTCTTGAGCTCTGAAGCTGTTGACCGGCTCTTTGGCTTCAGCCAGTCATTCTTGTTGGGAAGACAATCGGAACTGCTTCTTGCCTTGGTGCATCAGATTCAGCCGTAGCAGGCTTCTTCTTCTTCTTTGCGGCCATCCTGGGGTCGATGCCAGGACGCCCAAGTGCTTTGCGCTTCTCAGCCTCATTATAGGCTTGCACACATCTGTCAGCCAGAGTCTTCATGCGCTCACGCGAACCCTGAGCTTCTGCACGCTTCTTCACAAAGGCTTCCTTGAGCTCGTGCATCATTGTCTTGAAGTTCTTCACTTCTTGCACGCTGAGCTTGGCCATATGCTTCTTGAACTGAGCCTTTTCATAGTCAATCTTCTGCTTCAGTTCAACAATGCGCTGGGCAATAGCAAGTTCTAAAGCAATGGCGCCTTGGAAGGCGACACTGAGGCCAATAGGTAGCTGCAGATCTTCAAAACTGATATTTGGCGTCTCAAACCACTCGTCAATGAAGTTGTGGATGATGGTGACATCAAAGAGAGGCAGATCATTGAAGATTTCTGCTTCTTCTTTGCTCTTGATGAGTTGCTCAAGAGCGTCATCGGCAAGATCTTCATCACTTGACAGATCAATGTCGTCATTGCGCAGTATGGCAGCAGCTGTTAGCTCTTTGCCAGTGTGAGACAGAGGCATCTTGACCTTTTGGGGCTTGGAGACGCGTGATAAATCTTCAGACTGCACACTGTCTTCAGGAGGTGCAGTTGCCAATGGCTTCGCCCTTGAGATTTTTGGTGAAGGGGCTGGCTTTGAAGCTTTTGGCTTCTTCAACTGCTTTGGCTTCGGCACTGCAGGCGCGTCATCAGACTCAGTGTCAGCCGCAGGCTCATTCACTGCAGTCCCTTGAACCAAGATGTAGGTGATGAGGCCTTCAAGGTTGGCGAAAGGACCGATGACATTGGGTTCTGCATGTCGTGTGCCATCTGCCCTTGGTGCTGAGGGACCAGGGTTGAAGTCTAACCCAAATTTCTTCTTGTTCTGCTTCGCTGAGTTTTGGGCAAACTGGAAGTTGCGCTTGAACAGATTGTCGTCACGACACCAGAGTAGTGACGAAGGATGTGCATCATCAGGCTGTGGCCCACGGACCATGCATGGATAGAAGCTTTGGGCAATAGCTTCATCTCTGGACCTGGGTAGAAGGTTCTTATATAAGATGTCTCCCCACGGTCTTTTGATGGCACTTTTCTCAGCATACTCTTGGGTTGTGAAGCGGTATTTGAACCATTGTTCTGCGCAATAGCATCGAATCCATTGGATTCGGGTCTTGCACTGACTATAATCCTCTTCGGGATCTGTCTTATACATTTCTGCGAGTTCATCAGGTAGATCTCTGGATGTTCCGCCACGACGTTGTCTGCCCCCCTTCCTTGCTGCTTTCTCTGAAGCCATAAACTTTAACTTGAAAGGCTTCAAGACGTTCAAAGGCTTCAAAGGCTTTCTCTTGCTGGACCAACAGGAACTGGCTTCAGGAGAATTTATGTGATGCTGTAAGAATTCTGCAAATGAATGCAGATTATGAGAACCAAAGGATTCTCCCATGGACATGTACCTGTGACAGCATTAAGGTGCGAGGGAAGGAGAAGAGGTCATATGCATTCTCAGAAGATTTTGAAGATAAATCAGTTTAGAAGACATTGACCTCATCGTGCGAAGACATTCACTCATAGATAAGAAGTTGGTTCCAGATTTGTATGAATCCACAGATCAGTGCAAGTGAGGAATCTAACTACTTTGTGAAGCACAAGTGAATATACTAGGCATGTTATGAGATGCAGTATGAGAGAGATCTAGCTTGTGTGAACAGAAACTACTTGTGGTAGAAAGTGACAGATCAATAGGATCAATGGTGCTGTAAAAAGGGAGCTTTATTTACCACACTGAGAACTGCTAGACGGAGTGGGAGATGAGGCCGACCAGTTCACTTTTCCGTGCCCTAACTTGGCAACGGAGGACACCTACGGCGACGGCGGAGAGGACGATGTCCGCGGTTGGCGTGAAGACGGCGTCGGAGAGGTTGCGGCAGCGAAGCGCTTCGTCGCCGGCGTCGTCGAGAGCTAGCGGTGGCGCTAGGGTTCATGCGAGGGTGGAAGAAGAGATAATTACCGCTGTGAGTGTGTATTTATAGGCACAGAGGCGGCACTGTGCTATTACACAGGTGCCCCTGGCGATTCGCATCTGAGGAACACGTGGCCAGTATGTGAAATTTTGGGGTTTGTTCCACGTCCCACGCACGCCTGGATTGTCGGGTGGTCATTCCTACTTCTTCGGATTTCATGTGGAGGAATGAGCATTGAAAACGGACTTAATGGTTGTCTCTGTATCTTTTGCTGACAAGGACGCAGAGAAGACATTTGACAGTTTCAATAGAATGCATATGACTTGGAGAGATAGAGTTTGAGATAGAAAGCATAGAGAGGTTGGGGTCCGATCACATTCACTTAGTTCAAAAGATTCAACACGAAGACATAGCTATAAGTGAATGCTGTAGAGGACAGAACACTAGCATATATATACACTTCAAAATAGAACGTTTGGTGGTGGCGTTACCCACCGTATAGGAAGTATTAGACCCAGACACGGCGCACAATTATCGTGGCGCTCTGAAGTCAAATTCCACATTAATGTATTCACACTTAGAATGTATGTCTTCATTGATTGAAGATATACTTCACTTCGTGTGTTGCACATCTAAGTCATCAATATGCATAAGGGTTAGGATGTGTGCCTGATCACAGGACATTTGAGGATTTCAGGATATTTAGCTCACACCGTAACTTGCAAAACCTCTTCTCATCCAAGGGCTTGGTGAAGATATCTGCTAATTGCTCTTCAGTGTTGACGTGTATGATATCAATGTCTTCCTTCACAACATGATCTCTGAGAAAGTGATGACGAATTTCAATGTGCTTTGTCTTCGAGTGCTGAACTGGGTTGTTAGCAATCTTGATGGCGCTTTCGTTGTCGCAGTAAAGTGGCACTTGCTTCAGATGAATGCCATAGTCCTTGAGTGTTTGCTTCATCCACAGAAGCTGAGCGCAGCAAGATCCAGCAGCAATGTATTCAGATTCAGCAGTGGAGAGAGATACACAGTTCTGCTTCTTTGAAGACCAACATACAAGTGATCATCCCAGAAAGTGACATGTGCCTGATGTAGACTTGCGATCAACTTTGTCACCAGCATAATCAGCATCCGAGAATCCAACCAGATCAAACTCTGAGCCCTTTGGATACCATAATCCTAGAGTTGGGGTGTGAGCCAAATATCGAAGAATTCGCTTCACAGCTAAGTGATGCGACTCCTTTGGTGCCGCTTGAAATCGAGCACACATGCAAACACTAAGCATAATATCTGGCCTAGATGCACATAGATAAAGTAAAGAACCAATCATGGAGCGGTATACCTTTCGATCGAACTCTTTACCATTGTCGTCAGGACCCAGATGATGTTTGGCTGGCATTGGTGTTGTGAAGCCTTTGCAGTCTTGCATACTGAACTTCTTCAGGCAATCTTTGAGATACTTTTCTTGAGATATGAAGATGCCATTGCGTTGTTGTCGTATTTGAAGACCAAGGAACAACTTCAGCTCCCCCATCATGGACATCTGATATTGCTCTTGCATCATATATCCAAACTCTTCACTGTACTTCTGATTGGTGTAGCCGAAGATAATGTCATCCACATATATTTGGCACACAAACAGTTCACCATCATATGTCTTCGTGAAAAGAGTGGGATCTAGGGAACCAGGTATGAAGCCTTTGCTCTTCAGGAAGTATTTGAGTGTGTCATACCAGGCCCTAGGGGCTTGTTTGAGGCCATACAGTGCCTTGTTGAGCTTGTATACCATGTCAGGATGTTTTGAATTTTCAAAGCCAGGCGGTTGTGCAACATACACTTATTCTTCAATTTTGCTATTGAGAAAGGCACTCTTCACATCCATTTGATATAGAAGTATGTTATGGTGATTTGCATAGGCCAGCAGTATGCGTATGGCTTCAAGTCTAGCCACATGAGCAAATGTTTCATCGAAGTCAATGCCTTCCACTTGAGTATATCCTTGAGCAACGAGACGAGCTTTGTTTCTGACAACCTGACCATGCTCATCTTGCTTGTTGCGGTATATCCATTTGGTGCCTATTATATTGTGCTTCCGTGGATCAGGACGCTTAACCAGTTCCCATACATTATTCAGCTCAAACTGTTGAAGCTCTTCTTGCATAGCTTGAATCCATTCAGGTTCCATGAAGGCTTCTTCAACTTTCTTGGGTTCTGATATTGAGACGAATGCGAAGTGCCCACAAAAATTTGCTAGCTGAGTTGCCCTTGAACGAGTGAGTGGACCAGGTGCATTGATGCTATCAATTATTCTTTCAATCTGCACTTCATTGGCAACGCGAGGATGTACAGGGCGAAGACTTTGCTCTTGCTATTCATTGTCGTTGTTGGAAGGAATATCTTCAGGCTGAGCATTGTCTTCATGTTGATCAGGTGCTGAAATGATAAGTTCTTCTTCAGGATGAGCTTCAGAAGGTATAATTTCTCCAGTTCCCATTAGCTTGATTGATTCACTGGATGGAACTTCATCTAGCACATTTGGCAGCTGCTCTCTTTGTGAACCGTTGGTCTCATCGAACCGCACATCCACTGTTTCAACCACTTTGTAATGAAAGAGATTGAAGACTCTGTAGGAGTGCGAATCCTTTCCATATCCAAGCATAAAACCCTCATGTGCTTTTGGTGCAAATTTTGAGGTGTGATGTGGGTCTTTGATCTAGCACCTTGCGTCAAATACTCTGAAGTAACTGACATTTGGCTTCTTGCCAGTAAGGAGCTCATAAGATGTCTTGTTCAGTAGCTTGTGAAGATAAACACGATTGATTGTATGGCATGCAGTATCAATGGCTTCGGGCCAGAATTTTCTTGGGGTCTTGTATTCATCTAGCATCGTTCTGGCCATCTCAATTAGTGTTCTGTTCTTGCGTTCGACGACGCCATTCTGCTGTGGCGTGTACGGGGCTGAGAATTCATGTGTGATGCCCAAGGTATCAAGATATGTATCAAGGCTAGTGTTCTTGAATTCAGTGCCATTGTCACTTCTGATGTGCTTTATCTTGGCGCCAAAATTGTTCATAGCTCGATTGGTGAAGCGTCTGAAGACATCCTGCACTTCAGTCTTGTAAAGGATTATGTGCACCCAAGTATATCTAGAATAATCATCAACAATAACGAAGCCATAGAGGCAAGCAGTAGTAGTTAGAGTTGAGTAATGAGTGGGACCGAAAAGATCCATGTGAAGTAGTTCGAAGGGTTGAGTAGTAGTCATGATTGTCTTCGAGGGATGTTTGGCCCTCGTCATCTTCCCTGCTTCACAGGCACCGCATAAGTGGTCTTTCTTGAACTTGACGCCCTCGATGCCTATGACATGCTTCTTCTTCGCAAGGGTGTGGAGGTTCCTCATGCCAGCATGTCCAAGCCTCTGATGCCAGAGCCAGCATTCTGAAGCCTTTGCTAGAAGACATACTGCAAGTTGTGGTCCTGCTGAGAAATCTACCACGTACAAATCATCTTTTCGATACCCTTCAAACACTAGAGACTTGTCAGATTCCATTAGTACAAGGCAACGATATTTTCCAAACATTACGATCATGTTCAAATCGCAAAGCATTGAGACAGACATTAAGTTGAAGCCAAGGGATTCAACAAGCATGACTTTATCCATGTGTTGATCCCTTGAGATTGCAACTCTACCTAGACCCAATACCTTACTTTTACCAGTGTCAGCAAATGTGATGTGGCTCTTGTCGGATGGACGTAAGGTTGAGTCCATAAGAAGACTTCTTTTGCCAGTCATGTGATTTGTACACCCACTGTCAATAATCCATTCTGAAGACGACTTCGTGTTTGGTAATCTCAGTGGCGCCGAGGGCTTGAAGCTCATTTGTGATGTCAGTGAGTCGGTCAAATGTGTGCTGGACATTCTCATTGTCATTTCGCTTGAAGCGGTTGAAAAGGTTGCGAAGGACACTGATTCTCTGATCTCTCTGGGTTGAGATGCCTTCATTGACCTTGGAGAGCCAGTCCCAGACCAGCTTGGATGTCTTCAAAGCACTCACACGGCCATACTGTCCTTTGGTCAGATGACCACAGATGATATTCTTGGCAGTAGAGTCCAGTTGAACGAATTTCTTGACATCAGCAGCAGTGACACCTTCTCCAGCCTTGGGAACGCCGTTCTCGACGACATACCATAGGTCGACGTCAATGGCTTCAAGATGCATACGCATCTTATTCTTCCAGTAGGGATATTTAGTTCCATCGAAGACGGGGCACGCAGCAGAGACTTTAATTATCCCTGCAGTCGACATAGCTAAAACTCCAGGTGGTTAAACCGAATCACACAGAACAAGGGAGCACCTTGCTCTGATACCAATTGAAAGTGCGTTATATCGACTAGAGGGGGGGTGAATAGGCGATTTTTATGAAAGTCTTCAGAATATGGGAGTTTTGAAGACAAATGATAAAAATAAACCTATTACCATGCAGCGGAAGGTAGGCTACACTAGGCAAACCATAGTCAAGTTTTCAATGAAGTGAAAGCACAAAGATTAATAGCAGCTAGATAGTAAGGATCAGGTAGGAAGATATTGTGAAGCCAAACAGAACACGCAGTCACTCAGTGAAGTGAAGACAAATGATAGAGCAAACATACAATGACTTCACAAGGAGTAACAGTAAGTAAAGTGAAGTGAAGATGAAACCAGTGACTCGTTGAAGACAATGATTTGTTGAACCAGTTCCAGTTGCTGTGACAACTGTACGTCTGGTTGGAGCGGCTAGGTATTTAAACCTTAGGACACACAGTCCCGGACACCCAGTCCTGAACACGCAGCTCAGGACACCCAGTCCTCACCGTATTCTCCTGAGCTAAGGTCACATAGACCTCGCCAATCACTCTGTAAGTCTTCAAGGTAGACTCCCAAACCTTCACAGACTTCGTTCACCGGCAATCCACAATGTCTCTTGGATGCTCAGAACGCGACGCCTAACCGGCTGGAGGATGCACAGTCCTCAAGTGTAATAAGTCTTCAGATCACACAGACAAGAAGACTTAAGTGATGCCCAATTCTCTCTGGCTCTGGTGGTTAGGGCTTTTATCCTCACAAGGAATTCTCTCTCAAAGGCTTCGAGGTGGGTTGCTCTCAAACGACAAAAGCCGTACTTTCAATCTGAGCAGCCAACCGTTTATGGTTGTAGGGGGTGGGCTATTTATAGCCACTTGGCAACCCGACCTGATTTGTCCGAAATGACCCTGGGTCACTAAGGAACTGACACGTGTCCAACGGTCAGATTTCAAACTCACACACAACTTTACTTGGGCTACAAGCAAAGCTGACTTGTCCGGATCTGGACAAGATTCGCTCGCTCTCATTGTCTTCACTCGAAGACATAGGTTTTTGGTTTAGGCATCACTTCAGTCATTCTGACTGGTTCTCTTGGACCCCACTTAACAGTACGGTGGTTCCTATGACTCAACACAAAAGAAAAAGAACTACGAAAGATCTAAGTCTTCAAGCTCCATAGGCTTCATATCGTGTCTTCTCTTATCATAGTCTTCAATGTGAATATCTTCATATACCACCTTTGACTTCAATATCTTCATATATTTTTAGGGGTCATCTCTGGTAGTAAAACCGAATCATGAGGGACTTCTACCTGTGTTATTCTGCAATTCTCACAAACACATTAGTCCCTCAACTAGGTTTGTCGTCAATACTCCAAAACCAACTAGGGGTGGCACTAGATGCACTTACAAGTAGTTCAAAATGGAACAATCAAAGAAGGAGTTCTTGCCTGTGTTGCAAGGTGTGAAGTTGAGTAAAGACTCAAAACCCGACCACGGCAGAAAATAGAAAGAGAATGAAAAGTCATTCCATATGCCTCAGCCATAGGTTCTATGAAGTATGCTATGTTGTGTACCAGACCTATTGTGTACCTCACCAGTAGTTTGGCAAGAGGGTACTCTTGGCGAACGCATTAATTTCAAAAAAATTCCTACGCACACGCAAGATCCAACTAGGTGATGCATAGCAATGAGAGGGGATAGTGTTGTCCACGTACCCTCGTAGAGCGTAAGCGGAAGCGTTATGACAACGCGGTTGATGTAGTCGTAAGTCTTCATGATCCGACCGATCCTAGTACCGAAGATACGGCACCTCCGCGATCTGCACACGTTCAGCTCGTTAATGTCCCACGAACTCTAGATCCAGCTGAGGTCGAGGGAGAGTTGCGTCAGCACGACGGCGTGATGACGGTGATGATGAAGCTTCCGGCGCAGGGCTTCGCCTAAGCACTGCAACGATATAACCGAGGTGGAAATCTGTGGAGGGGGGCACCGCACACGGCTAAACAATCAACTTGTGTGTCTATGGGGTGCCCCCTTCCCTCGTCTATAAAGGAGTGGAGGAGGGGAGGGCCAACCCTCTCTATGGCGTGCCCAAGGGGGATTCCTACTCCTAGTTGGAGTAGGTCCCCCCTTTCCCTAGTTGGAGTAGGAGAAGAAGGAAGGAGAGGAGAGGGAGAAGGAAAGAGGGGGGCGCCGCCCCCTCCCTAGTCCAATTCGGACCAGCCCATGGGGGGGCGGCGCGGCCACCCATTGAGGCCCTTCTCTCCTTTCCCGTATGGCTCATTAAGGCCCACTAGTTCCTCCGGCGAATTCCCGTAACTCTCCGGTACTCCGAAAAATACCCGAATCACTCGGAACCTTTCCGATGTCCGAATATAGCCTTCCAATATATCGATCTTTAGGTCTCGACAATTTCGAGATTCCTCGTCATGTCCGTGATCTCATCCGAGACTCCGAACAACCTTTGGTACATCAAATCACATAAGTCATAATACAAATCGTCATCGAATGTTAAGCGTGCGGACCCTACGGGTTCGAGAACTATGTAGACATGACCGAGACATATCTCCGGTCAATAACCAATAGCGGAACCTGGATGCTCATATTGGCTCCTACATATTCTACGAGGATCTTTATCGGTCAAACCGCATAACAACATATGTTGTTCCCTTTGTCATGGGTATGTTACTTGCCCGAGATTCGATCATCGGTATCCTCATACCTAGTTCAATCTCGTTACCGGCAAGTCTCTTTACTCGTTCCGTAATGCGTCATCCCGCAACTAACTCATTAGTCACATTGCTTGCAAGGCTTATAGTGATGTGCATTACCGAGAGGGCCCAAAGATACCTCTCCGACAATCAGAGTGACAAATCCTAATCTCGACCTATGCCAACTCAACAAACACCATCGGAGACACCTGTAGAGCATCTTTATAGTCACCCAGTTACGTTGTGACGTTTGATAGCACACTAAGTGTTCCTCCGGTATTCGGGAGTTGCATAATCTCATAGTCATAGGAACATGTATAAGTTATGGAGAAAGCAATAGCAATAAACTAAACGATCATAGTGCTAAGCTAACGGATGGGTCTAGTCCATCACATCATTCTCTAATGATGTGATCCCGTTCATCAAATGACAACACATGTCCATGGCTAGGAAACTTAACCATCTTTGATTAACGAGCTACTCAAGTAGAGGCCTACTAGGGACACTCTGTTTGTCTATGTATTCACACATGTACTAAGTTTCCGGTTAATACAATTCTAGCATGAATAATAAACATTTATCATGATATATAAGGAAATAAATAATAACTTTATTATTGCCTCTAGGGCATATTTCCTTCAGTCTCCCACTTGCACTAGAGTCAATAATCTAGTTCACATCGTCATGTGATTTAACACCAATAGTTCATATCTTTACATGATTAGTTCACATCTCCATGTGACTAATACCCAAAGGGTTTACTAGAGTCAATAATCTAGTTCACATCGCTATGTGACTAACACCCAAAGAGTGATCATGTTTTGCTTGTGAGAGAAGTTTAGTCTACGGGTCTGCAAATTTCTATATCTACAATACTCTGCACGGAGGTACTCTAGCTAATTGCTCCCACTTTCAATATGTATCTGGATTGAGACTTAGAGTCATCTAGATCGGTGTCAAAAGCTTGCATCGACGTAACTCTTTACGACGAACTCTTTTATGACCTCCATAACCGAGAAATTTTTCGTTAGTCCTCTAAGGATAATTTTGACCGATGTCTTGTGATCTACTCCTAGATCACTATTGTACTCCCTTGCCAAAATCATGCTAAGGTATACAATAGGTCTGGTACACAGCATAGCATACTTTATAGAACCTATGACTGAGGCATACGGAATGACTTTTTCATTCTCTTTCTATTTTCTTCCGTGGTCAGGTTTTACACCTTGCAACACAGTCAAGAACTCCTTCTTTGACTGTTCCATTTTGAACTACTTAGAAAACTTGTCAAGGTATGTACTCATTGAAAAATTTATCAAGCGTCTTGATCTATCTCTATAGATCTTGATGCCCAATATGTAAGTAGCTTTACAGAGGTCTTTCATTGAAAAATTCTTATTCAAGTATCCTTTTATGCTATCCAGAAATTTAGTATCATTTCCGATCAACAATATGTCATCGACATATAATATCAGAAATGCTACAGAGATCCCACTCACTTTCTTGTAAATACAAGCTTCTCCAAAAGTCTGTATAAAACTATATGCTCGGATCAACTCATCAAAACGCATATTCCAACTCCGAGATGCTTGCACCAGTCCATAGATGGATCGCTGGAGCTTGCACACTTTGTTAGCATCTTTAGGATTGAGAAAACCTTATGGTTGCATCATATACAACCTTTTTTAATAAATTCATTAAGGAATATAGTTTTGATATCCATTTGCCAGATTTCGTAAAATGCGGCAACTGCTAACATGATTCGGACAGACTTTTAAGCATCGATACAAGTGAGAAAATCTCATCGTAGTCAACACCTTGAACTTGTCGAAAACCTTTTGCGACTATTCGAGCTTTGTAGATAGTAGCACTACTATCAGCGTACGTCTTCCTCTTGAAGATCCATTTATTCTCAATGGCTCGCCGATCATCGGGCAAGTCAATCAAAGTCCATACTTTGTTCTTTACACATGGATCCTGAGGGAGTCCTGGATTAGGGGGTCTCCGGACAGCCGGACTACATCCTTTGGCCGGACTGTTGGACTATGAAGATACAAGATTGAAGACTTTGTCCCGTGTCCGGATGGGACTCTCCTTGGCGTGGAAGGCAAGCTTGGCAATACGAATATTAGATCTCCTCCCTTGTAACCACCTTTGTGTAACCCTAGCCCCCTCCGGTGTCTATATAAACCGGAGGGTTTAGTCCGTAGGACAACATACAATCATACCATAGGCTAGCTTCTAGGGTTTAGCCTCTATGATCTCGTGGTAGATCAACTCTTGTAATACTCATATCATCAAGATCAATCAAGCAGGACGTAGGGTATTACCTCCATCAAGAGGGCCCAAACCTGGGTAAACATCGTGTCCCTTGCCTCCTGTTACCATCCGCCTTAGACGCACAGTTCGGGACCCCCTACCCGAGATCCGCCGGTTTTGACACTGACATTGGTGCTTTCATCGAGAGTTCCACTACCGTCACCGTAAGGCTCGATGGCCCCTTCGATCATCGGTAACGATGCGGTCCAGGGTGAGGTTTTCCTCCCCGGACAGATCTTTGTATTTGGCGGCTTCACACTGCGGGCCAATTCGCTTGGCCATCTGGAGCAGATCGAGAGCTACGCCCCTGGCCATCAGGTCAGGTTTGGAAACTTAAACTACACTGCCGACATCCGCGGAGACTTGATCTTCGATGGATTCGAGCCCATGTCAGGTGCGCCACACAATCACGACGAGCATGACGTAACTCTGCCGTTGGACAGTGTTCGGGAGATCGCATCTGCAACTACTCCGACCCTCAATCCGGAGCAAATTGCGCCATCCAAGGACGAGTGGATAGACCCCGCCATGGAGGCCGCACTCTCAGTGGCGATAGAGCCGAATACTGACTTCACCCCTTGCAAGAGCTGTGTCGCCGAACAATTGGATTCGTCCCCGGCCATAGGCTCCGAACCGCCTGTGTCCGTGCCTATCGAATCCGATTGGGCACCGACCATGGAGTTTACTTCCGCAGATATCTTTTAGCACTCGCCTTTCGGTGATGTGCTAATTCATTAAGGTCTCTCTCCTTGTCAGGAGAACCTTGGCCGAACTATGTCCGGCTGGAATGGGATACGGACGACGAAGAAATTCGCTCCCCACCCACCACCCACTTAGTAGCCATTGTCGACGATCTAACCGACATGCTTGATTTCGACTCCAAAGACATCGACCGCATGGACGATGATGTAGGAGAGGAAAAGAAACCAGTACCCACAGGGTGCTGGACAACCACTACACCACATGACATATACATGGTGGATACACCCAAAGAAAACAATGACGAAGAACGGCAGGATGCAACGAAGAATAGCTCCCTCGAGAAGCAATCAAAGCGTCGGCGTAGGCGGCGCTCAAAATCCCGCCTCGGCAAAAACAGCGATAACAACGCAAGAGAAAATAACACTCCAGTCGACTCCAGAGGAAACGACGACCACATCGACCCAGCGGCAGGGCACGATGAAACTGCAAACGGCGAACATAGTACGGATCAGATGTCCGAACACGGCGACGCCGAGGATAAACCTCATCAAACCCCCTCTAGGGAGGAAAACAGTCCGGATAAAGATGCACACATCATCCCAAAACACACTTGGAGCAAGAGAACCTCCGCAGAAGGCTTATTGCCACAGCGAGGAGTCTGAAGAAGCAGAAGCAAAGGCTTAAGGCCGCACAAAATACGCTCAACAGCAGGTGGAACAAAGTGCTCGACAATGAAGAAAAGTATGGTGGAAGTTACCACACAAAGAGCTATCCAAAGGGCAAGCTATTACCCGAATTCGACGATGAGGCCTTAGAGCCGACACAGCTGAAAAATAAAACGGCCAACCGGCCGGATCAACCACCTTGTGACCGTGATAGAGCGGCTAACAAGGTCGCACATAAGTCAACACACGATCTACGTGAGGACTTGCGTCAAAAATCCAGTATGACCAGATCCATCTATGGATCTAGGAAGCGCGCTCCGGCACAAAATCAAAACTGAATACTACAACCGTCCGAACACCATGATACATCCAAATACAGGGGTGCCGCGCACCCCCTATGTTTCACCAATAAGGTGTTGGACCATGAATTCCCAGAAGGATTCAAACCAGTGAACATAGAGGCGTACGACGGGACCACAGACCCTGGGGTCTGGATTGAGGACTTTATCCTCCATATCCATATGGCTCGCGGAGACGATCTCCATGCCATCAAGTACTTGCCCCTCAAGCTTAAAGGACCAGCTCGGCACTGGCTGAAAAGCCTCCCCGAAAACTCAATTGGAAGTTGGGAGGAGCTCGAGGACGCTTTTCGGGCTAATTTTCAAGGGACCTATGTCCGACCTCCGGATGCAGACGATTTAAGTCATATAATTCAACAGCCTGGAGAGTTAGCCCGAAAGCTTTGGAACAGGTTTCTCACTAAGAAGAACCAAATCGTCGACTGTCTAGACGCCAAAGCCTTAGCAGCTTTCAAACACAGCGTCCGAGATGAATGGCTCGCCAGACACCTCGGCCAAGAAAAACCGAGAACAATGGAAGCCCTGACAAGCCTCATGACCCGCTTTTGCGCAGGCGAAGATAGCTGGTTAGCCCGCAGTAGCACCAGCGACCCAAGCACATCCGAAGTCAGGGATGGCAATGGAAAACCACGACGTAGTAAAAGCAAGCGTCGCAATAAAGAAGACAGCCCAGATAATACGACGGTAAACACCGGATTCAGGGGCTCTCGATCAGGTTAGCGGAAAAAGCCTTTCAAAGGCAGCAGAGATGGACCGTCTAGCCTAAACAAGATTCTAGACAAACTATGTTAGATTCATGGCACCCCCGATAAACCTGCAAATCACACCCACAGAATGCTGGGTCTTCAAGCAGGCCGATAAGCTTAACGCCGAACACAAGGGTGGGAGACACCAAGCGAAGACGAGGACGAACCTCGCCAGCAAAGCACTGGAGGACAGAAAAAATTCCCACCAGAGGTTAAAACAGTAAGCATGGTCCATGTGACGAAGAGGAGAAGCAAACATGCACTCCGATACATACGCGTCGTAGAGCCCGTCACCCCCAAGTTCACCCCCTGGTTGGCCTGCCCGATCACTTTTGATCGCACGGATCACCCGACAAGCATCCGGCATGAAGGATTGGCTGCCTTGGTGTTAGACCCAATAATAAACGGATACCATCTCACACGAGTCCTTATGGACGGCGGTAGTGGTCTAAATCTGATATATCAGGACACAGTCTGCAAAATGGGGATAGATCCAACAAAAATCAGCCGCAGTAATACTACCTTCAAGGGAGTAATACCAGGCCCAGAGGCCCACTGCATGGGCTCTCTATTACTAGAGGTTGTATTCGGTTCTTCCGACAACTTCCGAAGCGAACATGTAACTTCCTACATCGCTCCATTCCGAAGTGGCTATCAAGCACTTCTCGGAAGAGCGACTTTTGCTCGTTTTAATGCAGTACCGCATTACGCTTCTCTCAAGCTTAAGATGCCCAGTCCACATGGCACCATCACAGTTAGTGGAAATATTGAGCGTTCTCTACACGTGGAAGAACGTGCAGCGGCTTTAACAGCCGAGCACTAGACGGCCTCACCAACCAGAATAAATAACAGGTCGTCAAGACCACGGACACGGTTAGACGAGTCCGGCGCATCACTACATATACATGAGATTGGTTTGATGGTTAAACCCTCTTAGACGGCACCAGGGGCTTCCCTCGTGTAATCAGGGCTAGTTCGGCTCAACTTGACTTATCTTGAATTTTAATGGCTTATTGATAATAACCAATTTTCTGGCATGACAACTTTCACCTAAGTTCTTCTCTTTTACAGATGACAATCATGCTACACCCGTCCAGGACACGGCACAACAGAGACACAGGCGCAGACGTGCAGCAGGGACCCGCTCAAAGGTTTCTTTTTAGATTAAGACCCTGCGTAAACCTTTTTTACTGTCTCTTGTTGTTCACATCCTCCGGATACTCAATACAACCGAGAAGGATGCTGACGTTATTGGCATGTGGCCACGTCAGGATATTGCACGTATCTGGACACTCGGGTTTATTATTAAGGGCATTGTTCAGCCCGACATATGTTATAAAGACCGAATACCTTAGGGAGTGTTCGGCGTCGTGAGTTTGGCCTTATATGCATTAGCTCTGAATCATGTCTTTGGTCAAATGTTGGGTTTGCCCGGCTCCCGTGTTTTGCTACCTTACGTTCCACTCTATCGGCTAAGGCGGCACCGGGCGAACTACTGCGATTGTGCCCTGGTTCATCTGGGTCAGCACCTCAGTAGAGAAAGCCGAAAACTGACTGTCATGATAAAGCACGAGACTGGTCAACCACTCGATGACTTAGCGGAATCTTCGGGATTCCTCCGCATTAACAAAGGGCTGTTTCCCGGTCATGTATGTACGCACCCTGTATTCGGACGAGCGCGGAAGTACCAGGGGCTATATAGTAGTCCCACCGTCAAACTCCTATGGCTAAGTGAAAGTGTTAAAGCAATATAGTCTGATTGCCTCATTCACTGCGCTACCACCTCCTTAATGGACCAAGATGTTGGATCAAGTGTGAATACGCATTTTTTGCAAACACCCCCGCATTATATGCATGGGGGCTGAAGCCGACGACTGCAAACTTTCAGGTTATATACATATATACATAAACGGCCGCATAGGAGGCATCATAATACTTTTAGGAAAAAGTATAAACACAGCCTTTATAATTCAATAAAACATTGTTTTTACAATGGGAATACATGTCACTAGAACATAATATACTTCGAGCACTGAGCCTCTATCGAACGAGCGCCTTCAAGGACTTCTTCAAAGTAGTGCTCGACAGCTACTCGGCCCACGACCGAAACCTGTGTTGCAATAGTGGTGGCCTCCATCTCTGCCCAGTATGTCTTGACACGGGAAAGTGCCATCCGCGCACCCTCTATGCACGCCGACCTCTTCATAGCGTCGATATGCGGCACATCACCAAGGAATTGTTGCACTAAACTAAAATAACTATTCGGCCTTGGCCCTTCTGGCCACAGATGATCCACAACAGACCTCATGGCAAGTCCGGACAACCTATGGAGCTCGGACCACTCGGCCATTCGCTCATTCAACAGCAGCGGACGCACTGGAACATGGAACTGTGACTAGAACAGCTTTTCCACTTCACGATCTTTTTGATCCTTGAAGTACTCGACCGCATCCGCAGCACTTGCTGCCAAATCCATGTATGCGTCTGCAGAACTCCATAGTTGATCAAGAGGAGCATACTTCGGATCTCTGAACTTTGTCCGCAACAAAAAGGGCTTCCCATCCACGATATCTCCAGCTTGACGCAGCTCCTCCTTCGCCGCTCTGATTTTGGAGCGGGCTTCCTTGGCTGCTACCATGGCCTTCTCCAGGTCCGTCGCCTTCGCTCGACTTTCTTTTTCAAGAAGCTGGTAACGGTCGGCGGCATCTTCCAACTCAACGGCTATCTTGGCTATTCTTTCCTTGCTTTGGCAATGCGTGGCTTGTTCGGCCCTCAGCTCTTCGACCGCCTTTAGAGCGGCCGCATCGCTATTCCTGGCTTGTTCCTTGGCTCGGGAAAGTTCTGCCCGAAGGGTCTCCACGGTGGCAGTTCCATCTGCGGTCACAACATATTAAAGATACTGGCATCATGCTCCTCTTACTATGTGTTGATCACCGGAGAAATCACATACCCTGTGCCTCGTCAAGCCGCTGGTTGACAAGCACGATGTCGGCATCAGCCACATCAAGTTGTCGCTTTAGCTCGGCAAACTCATCAGTCCGGCTCGCCACTAGACCTTCAGCCACCTGCACATGAAGGCGGCCTGATTATTACCTGGGACTATGATCCTCTGTTTGCCGCCGTTCTCGATGGCAACCAGAGTCTCAGGGGCTACTATCTGCATAGGGCACACCTAACGTGTGTGGTACTGTCAAAAACATACACTATTTCACGTACCTCAAAGCCTTTCAACAGACTCATAAAAGCTTCATGCAACCCGCTTTCGGCGGATGAAATCCTTTCAATCACCGTACCCATTAGCGTATGATGCGCTTCTGAGATGGCCGCTTGCTCCAGAAGATCCTTCAATGCGTCCGACCGCGCATTGTACGGTTCCGGACTCTTTCTGTTGCTCTCTTTAGGAGCCGAATACTGAGGACTTCGAGTGGCCAAAGGATTACCCTCTAGCCTTGGCGGATCAGGAGAAACCCTCCACGACGACACTTCAGGGTCGCCCGCCTCATGAGGCGGGGTGGCAGGGGGAGGTGTTTCGCTCTCCATCATCTCCGGAAGAAGATCCCCCGAAGACGAACTCTGTCGAGAAGGGCTACGATCCGAACTACAAGATATATGCTTTGGTTATTGTCCTCGGAGGTAATGTAGGATATTTTTACTATTAAGTACTTTTTGTTTACTTACAGTTTGGTAGAGGGCTGATCCCCTTGCGGGCACTGTGCGGCAAGAGTACCCTCCGAGGCAGGACCCTCTGGCGAAGATTTCTTCCCCCGTTTGGAAACCTTTGTTTCCGGGTCTTTAGAGGTGGTCCTCTTCCTTCCTTGGGGAGAGGGAATTTCAGATTCTTCTCCCTGGTTATCCTCCTTTGTGGAGGTGCTAATTCCCCCGGTTTGGATGAATAATGAGTGAGGCCAGCTCTCAGCCTCTTTACTCCCCCCTTATCTTCCCCTAAGGGCGCCTAATAAGGCGCTGGCTCGAGCATTCTGGCTAGTACTGGATTTGCTAAGGCTTCGGGAAGGGGGGCCGAACACCTGATCATCTTCGCCTTTGTTACTCAGTCCTGGTCAAGGAGCGACTTTTCAGAATGATGTTATGATAAATAAAAAGACAGTGTGTTCGGTCACGGGATTACTTACTTGGGTATCTGGGCGATTACATGTAGCGACCAGACCTCAAACAGTCTGATCTCTGTGCTCAGGTGTCATCCCTGGATCAGTAATGCTGACACCACACAGTACTCGGAGGATTTATAACAGAGTAGCAATCACACACTTATTACATCGAGTGTCTCAATAGAGAACTTATTACAATAAATATGGCTTAAGGCCATCTAATAACTATAACAGCGGAAGGCTTGGAAGATAAGTGAGTCCATCAACTCCAACGGCATCACTGAGTATAGAACCACGACCTAAAAACTCCTTAATCATCGTCTGAAAAGTCTGCAACATTAACGTTGCAGCCCGAAACGGGTCGGCACATGGAATATGCTGGCAAAGTAACACATAGAGAGTAATGGAATGAAACAGCTATACTATATGCATATTTGGCTGGTGGAAAGCTCTATGGTTACAGTTTTACGAAAAGCCAATTTTTCCCTACTACAAAGGAATAAATTTTATTTAACTATCATGGTAGTTGTTAAACATTGAGAATGGTTGACAGCATTCTCAATCCCAGTTAAGCATCATCATTAAACAAAACCCAACAAAATTAATTTTTAGAGTAACATGTTGAGATTCACATGATAATCCAAGTACTAGTTACTCAAGCTATCCATAATCGGGGACACAGCTAACCATGATTAGTTTATACACTCTACAGAGGTTTGCGCACTTTTCCCCACAAGACTCGATCGCCTCCGTTTGGTTTCTCGCACTACATGGTGTTTGAGAAGACGGATGACCGAGACATAGTCTTTCAGAAGCGCTAGCACCTTACGATGGATAGACCGTTACACCTACTTTCCCCTACATCTGCTAGTCTACCCTGTAGGAGTTCGCACGACTTAATCAACTATGCTAGAGCCCATAATAGCTTGTGGCTGCACACGGAAGTTTCTAGTATGAAAAATCTCATGATCCCTTTGGGCCTGGTTGGCAGTCCATAAAGAAAAACAGGCAATCCTGGAATACCCAGGTACCTCAATCCACCCAGATGTGTATTTAAGTTGCCACCTTAGATAAACCATTAATTAACAAAATCACATCTGTCATGGATATCACTCACCCAATCCACGTCTACTAGCATAGCATGGCATAATAGGCAAACGTAGAAGTAACTCCCAAAGGTTTTATACTACAACAGGTAATAGGTACTACCTCAACTACTTCCCATCCCACAATTTAATTAGATCCTAATCATGCAATGTTTGAGGATTGATCTAATGCAATAAAATTGGGTAGTAGAAGGTATGATCAAAGTGTTACTTGCCTTGCCGATGATCCGCGAAACCTAGCGATTCGAAGTAACAGGCGGCGCACTCCGGGTATTCTATCGCAGACAAACAAACAAGCATACAATAAGTATTCATCTAATGCACAGGTAAAACTCGAATAAGAGATCTAACCAGAAAGTTCAACTTAAGAACTTGGGTTTGCAAAAAGAATCAAGTCAAACGAAGCAACGAAAGTCAAACGGCAAAAGAAACAGGCTTCGTTTACTAATCTGGATCTAGGGAAATTTTTACAGTGGCAAAAACTTGTTTAAGTTGGTTAAATGGTTAGAGGGTTTCGAGACGAAACTCCAGGCGCTTGCATCGCCTGATTCCGATAAACGAGCGAAAAGTTAAACTAAAACGAAAATCGGATCAGGAATCGCGATCAGAAAAATCGCGGATTTAATCCGAGAAAAAGAAAAACGATGAACGTTCGCTAGAACAAACGAACGGACGAACGCTCGCTAATTAAATAAATCGGAAAAACCGATCTATTTAAAAAACCGAAACTAAAAAAAAACCGCAACTTTTTTAAAAAAACAGCGACGAAAACGAGGTTGACCTGGGTCCGGCGGCGAGCGGCGGCGGCGGCTCTGATTTCGGGCGCGGTGGGCTGGGGCGACTCGGGTCGGGCGGCTTATAAAGGCTGCCCCCGGGCGGAGTCCCGCTCGGGTACGGCCCAAAGTCGGTTCGCGTTTTTTTTAAATTATTCCGCGCAGAAAAACAAATAAAAGAAATACTAAACGGACTCCAAAAACCCCGAAATAAATTTTCCCGGGCTTCTAAAATCAAGCCACACAAGGTGTACATTTATTTGGGGCCTAAATGTAATTTTGAAAAATGCACATTTTTCGTAAATTCAAATAAAATACCGAAAAACTCTGAAATAAAATCTTATTTGATTTTATTATTAAATCCTCAATATTTCTTTATTTTGGGAAAGTCATTTTATTCCCTCTCTCATATTTTTGTAATAGAAATAATTGATGATAAAATAATTAAAATCAAATGATCCTATTCTCAAAATTTGAGAAAACTCAAATATGAAAATAACGAAATCCCCAACTCTCTCCGTGGGTCCTTGAGTTGCGTGGAATTTCTAGGATCAAAATCAAAAGCAAATAAATTATGATATGCAATGATGGTCTAATGTATAACATTCCAAATTTAAAATTTGGGATGTTACAAACCTACCCCCCTTAAGATGAATCTCGCCCTCGAGATTCGGGTTGGCTAGAAAATAGGTGAGGGTGGTCCTTGAGCAAATCTTCCTCTCGCTCCTAGGTGGCTTCATCCTCTGTGTGGTGGCTCCATTGAACCTTGCAGAACTTGATAACCTTGCTGCGGGTGACTCGGCTGGCATACTCTAGAATCTTAACTGGTTTCTCCTCATAGGTCAAATCGTTATCCAACTGAATTGCTTCCAATGGCACGGTGTCTCTCAAGGGTATGTCATCCATCTCCGCGTGGCACTTCTTCAACTGAGAAACGTGGACCACATCCTGAACTCCTGACAATCCTTCAGGCAATTCCAACTTGTAGGCCACTTCTCCCATACGTTCCAATACTCGGTATGGTCCTACAAATCGTGGCGCTAACTTTCCTTTAACACCAAAACACTTTATTCCCCGAAGTGGGGATACTCGAAGATAAGCTCTATCTCCAACTTCGTAAACTGTCTCCTTGCGTTTAGAATCTGCATAACTCTTCTGTCTGGACTGGGCTATCTTGAGCCTATCGCGAATCAATTTCACCTTCTGTTCAGACTCCTTAATCAAGTCAGGTCCAAACAACTGGCGGTCTCCAACTTCATCCCACGTCAAGGGTGTCCGACACCTTCTCCCGTACAAGGCTTCGAAAGGGGCCATCTTTAAACTAGATTGATAACTGTTGTTGTAAGAGAATTCTGCATATGGAAAATTGTCGTCCCAACTAGATCCATAATCTAGCGCACAAGCTCTCAGCATGTCCTCCAAAATCTGATTGACTCTCTCGGTCTGTCCATCGGTCTGTGGATGAAAAGCTGTGGTGAACTCTAGCCTGGTACCCAAAGTTTCGTCCAACTGATTTCAGAACTTTGAGGTAAACTGGGTTCCTCTATCCGATACAATGCTCCTTGGAACTCCATGTAAGCAAACAATCCTGGTCATGTATATCTTTGCCAACTTAGCACTGGTGTAAGTGGTCTTTACCGGGATGAAATGAGCTACTTTCGTCAACTGATCGACTACAACCCAAATCGAGTCATAGCCTGAATGAGTCCTGGGTAATCCCGTGATAAAGTCCATGCCTAACTTATCCCACTTCCATTCGGGTATCGGCAATGGCTGTAGCAATCCTGCTGGCTTCTGATGCTCTGCCTTTACTCTCTGACATACATCACAAACTGCTACATACTCCGCAATATCCTTCTTCATTCCAGTCCACCAGAAAATATCCTTCAAATCCAAATACATCTTTGTATTTCCTGGGTGAATCGAATATGGTGAATCGTGTGCCTCTTGCAGAATCAACTTCCTGATCTCCGGGTCATTGGGCACATAAACACGGTCTTCAAACCATAAGGTATCGTGCTCATCCTCACGAAATCCCTTAGCTTTTCCTTTGCTCAGTTTCTCCTTAATAGAGGCAATCTCCTTGTCAGTCTTCTGAGCTTCTCTGATTCTATCCATTAAAGTTGACTAAATCTCCAATACTGCTACATAGCCTCTTGGAACTATTTCCAAACATAGTTCATGAAGATTTTCGGCTAACTCCCTTGGTATTTCTCCCGTCATTAGTGTATTGACATGGCTTTTGCGACTCAATGCGTCAGCTACTACATTAGCCTTTCCGGGATGGTAATGCAATATCATATCATAATCCTTGATGAGCTCCAACCATCTCCTTTGTCTGAGGTTCAACTCCTTCTGCGTGAAAAGTATTTCAAACTCTTATGATCCGTGTACACCTCGCAATGGTTTCCAATCAGAAAATGTCTCCAAGTCTTCAGTGCATGCACTACGGCTGCTAACTCCAAATCATGCGTAGCATAATTCAACTCGTGAGGTTTCAGTTGTCTTGAGGCATATGAAACAACTCTCCCTTCCTGCATAAGCACTGCTCCAAGTCCTCGATGTGAAGCGTCGCAGTACACCTCATAATCCTTGGTATTGTCTGGCAAAATAAACACTGGTGAAGTAACCAAGCGTTTCTTCAATTCCTGGAAACTAGACTCACACTCCTCAGTCCATTTGAACTTGGTATCCTTCTTTAATAACTCAGTCATAGGCTTCGCAATCTTTGAGAAATTCTCAATAAATCTCCGGTAGTATCATGTGAGTCCAAGAAAACTCTGGATCTCTCCAACTATTGTTGGCGCTTCCCAATTTGTCATAGTGTCAACCTTAGTGGGATCTACTGCTATACCTTCTCCGGATATAACGTGTCCGAGGAATCCTACTTCCTTCAACCAAAACTCACATTTGCTGAACTTGGCATACAACTGATGTTCTCTGAGCTTCTCAAGTACCAATCGCAAATGCTCCTTATGCTCCTCTTCACTTTTTGAGTAAACCAGAATATCATCAATGAACACCACGACGAACTTATCCAAGAACTCCATAAACACTTTGTTCATCATGTTCATAAAATAGGCAGGTGCGTTAGTCAGACCAAATGACATAACGATATACTCGTACAGCCCATACCTGGTGGTAAAAGCTGTCTTAGGTATATCCTGTTCTCGAATCTTCAACTGGTGGTATCCTGATCGCAGATCGATCTTGGAAAATACCTTAGCTCCTTGCAATCGATCAAACAGATCATTGATCATTGGTAGTGGGTACTTGTTCTTGATGGTTACTTCATTCAATCCTCGATAATCAACAACCATCCTTAACGATCCATCCTTTTTCTCCACTAGAAGTACTGGTGATCCCCAAGGCGACGAACTTGGGCAAATGTAACCTTTATCTAGTAACTCCTTAATCTGCTTCTTAATTTCCACCAAAGCCTTTGCAGGCATCATGTATGGTCTCTTTGATATTGGCCCTGTGTTTGGCAATAGCTCAATCAAAAACTCAATATCTCTATTCGGTGGCATGCCTGGCAACTCTTCTGGAAATACTTCAGGGAAATCCCTTACCACTGGTACCTCCTCCTGCACAACTCCTGTTAAACAATTTACTTGAGTCCCTTTTGGCACATGTCGGGATACATACTTGATCCTTCTCCCTTCTGGGGTAGTAAGCAAAATTGTCTTACTGGCGCAATCAATGTTTCCTCCGTACATCGACAGCCAATCCATACCCAGAATTACATCCAATCCTTGTAATTCCAAAATGATCAAATCCGAAGGAAACACATGCCTACCTATACTCAATGGCACTTGAAAACATCCTTGACTGGCCATATACTCTGCTCCTGGTGAGCTTACTAGCATAGGTGTTCTAAGAACCTTAGTGGGCAGGTTATACTTATCCACAAATCCCCTTGATATGTATGAATGCGATGCACCAGTATCAAAAAGAACGAGTGCAGTAAATGACTTAACCAAAAACTTACCGATTACGGCATCCGGCTGCTCTTCAACCTCCTCCACGTTAACGTGGTTCACCTGTCCCCTGTTGAAAGGGTTCAGCTTCTTCCCAGAGCTTCCATTGCCATTCTGGCCTTCAGGACATTCATTGGCATAATGTCCGGTCTTCTGGCACTTAAAGCAAGTGACTTGGCTCAGGTCCTTCTTGGCTGGGGTTGATGGGTTGGTACGGTTCTGGCCGTTGCTTCCTCCATTGCCATTACCATTCTTGGTGCCGTTGTGATTGTGCGAGCTACCTCCTCCATGGGTATGCTGAAAATGTCCTCCCGGTCTAGGGGTAAAACGTGGCTTCTGCTGAGCTCCAGAATTGTACTTTCCTTGTACATACTTCCTCTTGCGATTCTCAATTTGCTGTTGCTTGCCTTCAATCATAAGAGCACAATCTACCAACTCCTGGTAGTTGTTTAAGGTTTCTACCATCAACTGCATGCTCAACTCATCATCCAGTCCTTCCAGAAACTTCTCCTCCTTAGCCGCATCCATAGCAACGTCATCTTGGGCATAACGTGCTAATTTACTAAAGTCCTCCACATACTGGCCAACTGTCCGTCCTCCTTGGCGCAAGTTGCAAAACTCACGCTTCTTCATGGCCATAGCTCCTGCTGAAACATGGGCAGTATGAAAAGCCTGCTGAAACTGGTCCCATGTGATAGTGTCGACCGGGAAAGTGGTTGTGAAATTCTCCCACCATGATGTTGCGGGTCCTTCAAGCTAATGTGCGGCAAACTTCACCTTCTCCGCATCTGTGCACCCTGCTGTGGTCAACTCCCTAGCTGTCTTGCGGAGCCAATCATCTGCTACTATTGGCTCTGTGCTACTAAAAAACACCGGCGGATTCAGCCTAAGAAAACGGGCTAAGTGATCAACAGGTGGTGGTGGTGGTGGGTTGTTGTTGTTGTTCCCCTGATTCTGATTCTGGACTAGCAACTGCATCAATGTGTTCTGCTGTTGGATCAACTGGGTGAGCTCCGGTGGAAAGGTAAATCCGAGGTCACATCTCAGAGGCATCTGAGGTTTTAGAGAAGATGAGATTTCAGAATAGAGGGAGTCTAAAGAGAAAACACTACCCATATGCACATGAGGCAAAAGCAAACAATTCACTTCATTCATTCAAACAAGGGCATACAAATCGATCTTACTATCGCAAAAGTGCTCGGACTACTGTATTTACATGGTGGACTACTACTACCGATGAGGTGGTCTACTAGAAATATTCTTCGGTTGCAGACTCCATGATATCTGCTCCGGCTTCATCAACATAGTCATCATCGCTATCATCTGGATCCGAGTCGGTGTCGTCGATGACGATGTAGTCTTCCGGGTGAATCTCCTTGGGTTCTTCGTCTTCATCTACTGGTGTAGGGCCTCCCATAAATATCCCGATCTTCTTGATCAGATCATCATTCTTCTCCACCAATACTTCAATTTCTTCTTCATAATCTTCACGTGTAGCCTTGAGTTCTTCCTCCAGTTTCTTGATTCTTGTCCTAGCCTTCTTCAGATCTATCATGTCGGCGCACATCTGGTTCTCCTGTCGTCGAATGTGCTGGTCTAATTCCTGGATAAAAGCTGCAATTGATCTATCCTTTCCGGTGCTGATCATCTCCCAGTGCTCATCTCGGCGCCCACAAATCTGGTAGATAGTATCCTTGAGATCATTGCGGTAGACTTCTTCAATGCGTCCCATGGCGATGTGAGCTGCCATGCTCTTTCCTAGACTCCAAGTTGGTGCATCAAAAGAAAACTCTATGGGCTCAGTGACTGGCATAAACGTCCTTCCTGGAACTTGAACTTGAATCATCCAGCGCTCTTCATCAGGTAAAGTGGCGTTGTAGGTTCCGATGAAGCTTGGTACTCCTATGTTCAGGTATCTAGTGACTTCCTTCAAGTGACGTCCAAAGGGTGTATCGTCATCCGGTTGCGTGAACTTGTTCCTTGCATCCGCCATCCTAAAGAGTAGAAAAGAGGAGAGGTCAGAAGAGAAGAGAGTGAATAGTGATCTAGGTCTTTAGCTTAGTGGTCGTGTCCTACAGTCAGCGTGTGCTCTGATACTGTCTCTGTAGCGACCAGACCTCAAACAGTCTGATCTCTGTGCTCAAGTGTCATTCCTGGATCAGTAATGCTGACACCACACAGTACTCGGAGGACTTATAACAGAGTAGCAATCACACACTTATTACATCGAGTGTCTCAATAGAGAACTTATTGCAATAAATATGGCTTAAGGCCATCTAATAACTATAACAGTGGAAGGCTTGGAAGATAAGTGAGTCCATCAACTCCAACGGCATCACTGAGTATAGAACCACGACCTAAAAACTCCTTAATCGTCATTTGAAAAGTCTGCAACATTAACGTTGCAGCCCGAAACGGGTCAGCACATGGAATATGCTGGCAAAGTAACACATAGAGAGTAATGGAATGAAACAGCTATACTATATGCATATTTGGCTGGTGGAAAGCTCTATGGTTACAGTTTTGCGAAAAGCCAATTTTTCCCTAGTGCAAAGGAATAAATTTTATTTAACTATCATGGTAGTTGTTAAACATTGAGAATGGTTGACAACATTCTCAATCCCAATTAAGCATCATCATTAAACAAAACCCAACAAAATTAATTTTTAGAGTAACATGTTGAGATTCACATGATAATCCAAGTACTAGTTACTCAAGCTGTCCATAACCGGGGACACGGCTAACCATGATTAGTTTATACACTCTGCAGAGGTTTGCGCACTTTTCCCCACAAGACTCGATCGCCTCCGTTTGGTTTCTCGCACTACATGGTGTTTGAGAAGACGGATGACCGAGGCATAGTCTTTCAGAAGCGCTAGCACCTTACGATGGATAGACCGTTACACCTACTTTCCCCTACATCTGCTAGTCTACCCTGTAGGAGTTCGCATGACTTAATCAACTATGCTAGAGCCCATAATAGCTTGTGGCTGCACACGGAAGTTGCTAGTATGAAAAATCTCATGATCCCTTTGGGCCTGGTTGGCGGTCCATAAAGAAAAACAGGCAATCCTGGAATACCCAGGTACCTCAATCTACCCAGATGTGTATTTAAGTTGCCACCTTAGATAAACCATTAATTAACAAAATCACATCTGTCATGGATATCACTCACCCAATCCACGTCTACTAGCATAGGATAGCATAATAGGCAAACGTAGAAGTAACTCCCAGAGGTTTGATACTACAACAGGTAATAGGTACTACCTCAACTACTTCCCATCCCACAATTTAATTAGATCCTAATCATGCAATGTTTGAGGATTGATCTAATGCAATAAAACTGGGTAGTAGAAGGTATGATCAAAGTGTTACTTGCCTTGCTGATGATCCGCGAAACCTAGCGATTCGAAGTAACAGGCGGCGCACTCCGGGTATTCTATCGCAGACAAACAAACAAGCATACAATAAGTATTCATCTAATGCACAGGTAAAACTCGAATAAGAGATCTAACCAGAAAGTTCAACTTAAGAACTCGGGTTTGCAAAAAGAATCAAATCAAACGAAGCAACGAAAGTCAAACGGCAAAAGAAACATGCTTCGTTTACTAATCTGGATCTAGGGCAATTTTTACAGTGGAAAAAACTTGTTTAAGTTGGTTAAATGGTTAGAGGGTTTCGAGACGAAACTCCAAGCGCTTGCATCGCCTGATTCCGATAAACGAGCGAAAAGTTAAACTAAAACGAAAATCGGATCAGGAATCGCGATCAGAAAAATCGCGGATTTAATCCGAGAAAAAGAAAAACAACGAACGTTCGCTAGAACGAACGAACGGATGAACGCTCGCTAATTAAATAAATCGAAAAGGCCGATCTATTTACAAAAACCGAAACTAAAAAAAATGCGACTTTTTTTTAACCGCGACTTTTTAAAAAAAAACGGCGACGAAAACGAGGTTGACCTGGGTCCGGCGGCGGCTCCGGCGGCGGGCAGCGGCGGCTCTGATTTTGGGCGCGGTGGGCTGGGGCGGCTCGGGTCGGGCGGCTTATAAAGGCTGCCCCCGGGCGGAGTCCCGCTCGGGTACGACCCAAAGTCGGTTCGTGTTTTTTTTAAATTATTTCACGCAGAAAAACAAATAAAAAAAATACTAAAAGGACTCCAAAAATCCCGAAATAAATTTTCCCGGGCTTCTAAAATCAAGCCGCACAAGGTGAACATTTATTTGGGGCCTAAATGCAAGTTTGAAAAACGCACATTTTTCCTAAATTCAAACAAAATACCGAAAAACTCCGAAATAAAATCTTATTTGATTTTATTATTAATCCTCAATATTTGTTTATTTTGGGAAAGTCATTTTATTCCCTCTCTCATATTTTTGTAATAGAAATAATTGATGATAAAATAATTAAAATCAAATGATCCTATTCTCAAAATTTGAGAAAACTCAAATATGAAAATAACGAAATCCCCAACTCTCTTCGTGGGTCCTTGAGTTGCGTGGAATTTCTAGGATAAAAAACAAAAGCAAATAAATTATGATATGCAATGATGGTCTAATGTATAACATTTCAAATTGAAAATTTGGGATGTTACATTACAGCTCAGACCTACATCCTCGGTGGTGTCCAGACACTTTATTTGTGGTCCAAAGAACAATTTGTACATCTCTTCGAGCGTCATGCCGAGGAAGTGCTGAATAGTTCGCGTTCCTTTCGGGTTGAATTCCCACATACGGAGGGGTCGACGTTTGCAAGGCGGGACTCGACGAACTAGCATGACTTGCATTACTGTGACCAGGCTGACATCTCTCTCAAGGAGATCTCGGATGCGACTCTGCAATATCGGCACATCATTTACTGTCCCCCAATTCAGCCCCTTGTTGATCCATGCCGTCAGTTGTGGTGGGGGGCCCGAGCGAAAGGCAGGGGGGCTACCCACTTGGCACTTCGGGGAGCTGTTATATAAAACCACTCCCGTTGCCATAAACCGGACACCTCTGGGAAGGAACCCTCGGGCCACGGAACATCAGCACTTTTGCTTATTATGGCACCTCCGCACTCTGCGTGTCGCCCCTCGATCATCTTCGGCTTCACATTGAAAGCCTTGAGCCACATGCTGAAGTGTGGGGTAATGCGGAGAAATGCCTCACACACAACGATGAGTGACGAGATGTGAAGGAGGGAATCCGAGGCCAGGTCATGGAAATCCAGCCCATAATAGAACATGAGCCCCCTAACAAAGGGATCCAGAGCGAGGCCTAGCCCTCGAAGGAAGTGGGAGACGAATACAACACTCTTGCCGGGTTCGGGAGTGGGAATGACCTGCCCTCGAGCAGGTAGCCTGTGCGAGATTTCAAGGGTCAAATACCTAGCCTCTCTTAGCTTCTTGATGTATTCCTCTGTGACAAAGGAAGGCATCCACCGACCTTGGAGGTTGGATCCGGACATGGTTGAGGGTCCGAAGTGCCTGACCTGAGCCTTGGGTGTTGGAACTCGAGGCGAGGGAAGGATTCGATTGAGCACGAGAGGGAAAAAGGACAAGCCTTGTCCTCTTTATAAAGAGGGTGAATATCAAGCATCCTCCTTGTGGCCGTTTGGGACTTGCCCAAATCGAGGAGTAATGCCAACGGGCACGATTGGGTTACCCATGTCCGTATTGATGAGAATCCCATAATAAGGGGGGCACGATCTCTGCTTTGACAAGACGTGTCAAGAAAACTGCCTCGCGATATGTGCAATGCTGGTTGAGAAAAACGGTTCAAATAAAGACCGGGCCATGGCATAATGTCATGTTGCTAAACGTGTCAGCAGATTAGATTTGTGTAAATATTATTCTCTCTACGGTGGTATGCGGAACTTGTTTTGCAAAGACGGACACTATCCTTGTATTCAAAATCTTCTATGGAGTATTCGGAGGAGGAACCCGCCTTGCAATGCCGAAGACAAATCTGTGCGCCAGACTCATCGTTATTGAAGCCTGGTTCAGGGGCTACTGAGGGAGTCCTAGATTAGGGGGTCTCCGGATAGTCGGACTATATCCTTTGGCCGGACTGTTGGACTATGAAGATACAAGATTGAAGACTTCGTCCCATGTCCGGATGGGACTCTCCTTGGCGTGGAAGGCAAGCTTGGCAATACGGATATTAGATCTCCTCCCTTGTAACTGACTTTGTGTAACCCTAGCCCCCTCCGGTGTCTATATAAACCGGAGGGTTTAGTCTGTAGGACAACATACAATCATACCATAGGCTAGCTTCTAGGGTTTAGCCTCTACGATCTCGTGGTAGATCAACTCTTGTAATACTCATATCATCAAGATCAATCAAGCAGGACGTAGGGTATTACCTCCATCATGAGGGCCCAAACCTGGGTAAACATCGTGTCCCCTGCCTCCTGTTACCATCCGCCTTAGACGCACAGTTCAGGACCCCCTACCCGAGATCCGCCGGTTTTGACACCGACAGATCCCATCTTAGATTTCATGGCCTCAAGCCATTTTGCGGAATCTGGGCTCATCATCACTTCCTCATAGTTCGTAGGTTCATAATGGTGAAGTAACATGACCTCCAGAACAGGATTACCGTACCACTCTGGTGCGGAACATACTCTGGTTGACCTACGAGGTTCGGTAGTAACTTGATCCGAAGTTTCACGATCATCATCATTAACTCCCTCACTAATTGGTGTAGGCATCACTGGAACTGATTTCTATGATGAACTACTTCCCAATTCGGGAGAAGGTACAATTACCTCATCAAGTTCTACTTTCCTCCCACTCACTTCTTTTGAGAGAAACTCCTTCTCTAGAAAGGATCCACTCTTAGCAACAAAGATCTTGCCTTCAGATCTATGATAGAAGGTGTACCCAACAATTTCTTTCGGGTATCCTATGAAGACACACTTCTTTGATTTGGGTTTGAGCTCATCAGGCTGGAAATTTTTCACGTAAGCATCGCAACCCCAAACTTTAAGAAATGACACCGTAGGTTTCTTGCCAAACCATAGTTCATACAGTGTCGTCTCAACGGATTTAGACGGTGCCCTATTTAACGTGAATGCAGCTGTCTCTAATGCATAACCCCAAAACGATAGTGGTAGATCGGTAAGAGACATCATAGATCACACCATATCCAATAAAGTATGGTTACGATGTTCGGACACACCATTACGCTGTGGTGTTCGAGGTGGCGTGAATTGTGAAACTACTTCATATTGTTTTAAATGAAGCCCAAACTCGTAACTCAAATATTTGCCTCCACGATCAGACCGTAGAAACTTTATTTTCTTGTTACGATGATTCTCTACTTCACTCTGAAATTCTTTGAACTTCTCAAATGTAATTCAGACTTGTGTTTCAGTAAGTAGATATACCCATATCTTCTCAAACAATCTATGAAGGTCAGAAAATAACGATACCCGCCGCGAGCCTCAATACTCATCGGATCGCATAGATCAGTATGTATTATTTCCAATAAATCACTTGCTCGCTCCATTGTTCCGGAGAACAGAGTCTTAGTCATCTTTCCCATGAGGCATGGTTCGCAAGCATCAAGTGATTCATAATCAAGTGATTCCAAAAGCCCATCAGCATGGAGTTTCTTCATGCGCTTTACACCAATATGACCTAAACAACAGTGCCAAAAATATGTTGCATTATCATTTTCAACTTTGCATCTTTTGGCATCAATATTATGAATATGTGAATCACTACGATCGAGATTCAGTAAACAATTCATCTTGGGTGTATGACCTCAAAAGGATTATTCATGTAAACAGAATAACAATTATTCTTTGACTTAAATGAATAACCGTATTGCAATAAACATGATCCAATCATATTATGCTCAACGCAAACACCAAATAACATTCATTTGAGGTTCAACACTAATCTCGAAGGTAAAGGGAGTGTGCGATGGTGATCTTATCAACCTTGGAATCACTTCCAACTCACATCAGCACCTCGCCCTTAACTAGTCTCTGTTTATTTTGCAACTCCCGTTTCGAGTTACTATTCTTTAGCAAATGAACCAGTATCAAATACTGAGGGGTTGCTATAAACACTAGTAAAGTACACATCAATAACATGTATATGAAATACACCTTTGTTCACTTTGCCATCCTTCTTATCCGCCAAGTATCTAGGGCAGTTCCACTTCTAGTGACCATTTCCTTTGCAGTAGAAGCACTCAGTTTCAGGCTTGGGTCTAGCTTTGGGCTTCTTCATGGGAGTGGCAACTTGCTTGCCATTTTTCTTGAAGTTCCCTTTCTTTCCCTTGCCCTTTTACTTGAAACTAGTGGTCTTGTCAACCATCAACACTTGATGCTTTTCTTGATTTCAACCTTCGCTGATTTCAGCATCGCGAAGAGCTCGGAAATCGTTTTCGTCATCCTTACATATTATAGTTTATCACGAAGTTCCAGTAACTTGGCGATGGTGACTAGAGAACTCTGTCAATCACTATCTTATCTGGAAGATTAACTCCCACTTGATTCAAGCGATTGTAGTACTCAGACATTCTGAGCACATGCTCACTGGTTGAGCTATTCTCCTCCATCTTGTAGGCAAAGTACATGTTAGAGGTCTCATACCTCTCGACTCGGGCATGAGTCTGAAATACCAATTTCAGCTCCTGGAACATCTTATCTGCTCCGTGGCGTTCAAAACGTTTTTGAATTCCCGGTTCTAAGCCGTAAAGCATGGCGCACTAAACTATCAAGTAGTCATCATACCAAGATTGCCAAAAGTTCATAACGTCTGCATCTGCTCCCACAATAGGCCCGTCACCTAGGGTTGCATCAAGGACATAATTCTTCTATGCAGCAATGAGGATAATCCTCAGATCACGGAGCTAGTCTGCATCGTTGCTACTAACATTTTTCAACATATTTTTCTCTAGGAACATATCATAAAGAAAACGGGAAAGCTATACACGAGAAATTGATCTACAACATAGACATGCAAAATACTATCAGGTACTAAGTTCATGATAAATTAAAGTTTAATTAATCAAATTAGTTAAGAACTCCCACTTAGATAGACATCCCTCTAATCATCTAAGTGATCACGTGATCCATATCAACTAAACTATGTCCGATCATCACGTGAGATGGAGTAGCTTTCAATGGTGAACATCACTATGTTGATCATATCTACTATATGATGCACGCTCGACCTTTCGGTCTCAGTGTTCCGAGGCCATATCTGCATATGCTAGGCTCGTCAAGTTTAACCCGAGTATTTTGCGTGTGCAAAACTGGCTTGCACCCGTTGTATGTGAACGTAGAGCTTATCACACCCGATCATCACGTGGTGTCTCGGCACGATGAACTGTAGCAACGGTGCATACTCAGGGAGAACACTTGTACCTTAAAATTTAGTGAGAGATCATCTTATAATGCTACCGTCGTACTAAGTAAAATAATATGCATAAAAGATAAACATCAAATGCAATCAACATAAGTGATATGATATGGCCATCATCATCTTGTGCCTTTGATCTCCATCTCAGAAGCACCGTCATGATCACCATCGTCACCGGCTTGACACCTTGATCTCCATCGTAGCATCGTTGTCGTCTCGCCAACTATTGCTTCTACGACTATCGCTACCGCTTAGTGATAAATTAAAGCAATTACATGGCGATTGCATTTCATACAATAAAGCGACAACCATATGGCTCCTGCCAGTTGCCGACAACTGCGTTACAAAACCTGATCATCTCATACAACAATTTATATAATCACGTCTTGACCATATCACATCACAACATGCCCTACAAAAACACGTTAGACATCCTCTATTTTGTTGTTGCAAGTTTTACGTGGCTGCTACGGGCTTAGCAAGAACCATTCTTACCTACGCATCAAAAACCACAACGCGGTATAGTGATTGCTTTTTGATCTTCAGAAAGAACCCTGTTCTTTGAATCCGATTCAACTAAATTTGGAGAAACAGGCACCCACTAGCCACATGTGTGCGAAGCACGTCGGTAGAACCAGTCTCGCGTAAGCGTACGCGTAATGTAGGTCTGAGTCGCTTCATCCAACAATACCGCTGAATCAAGAATCAACTAGTGAAGACAACCAATATGTATATACCCACGCCCACAACTCCTTTGTGTTCTATTCGTGCGTATAACATCTACGCATAGACCTGGCTCGGATGCCACTGTTGGGGAACGTAGTAATTTCTAAAAAAATCCTACGCACACGCATGATCTAACTAGGTGATGCATAGCATCGAGAGGGGAGAGTGTTGTCCACGTACCCTCGTAGACCGTAAGCGGAAGCATTATGACAATGCGGTTGATTTAGTCATACGTCTTCACGATCCGACCGATCCTAGTACCGAAGATACGACACCTTCGCTATCTGCACACGTTCAGCTCGGTAACGTCCCACGAACTCTAGATCCAGCTGAGGTCGAGGGAGAGTTGCGTCAGCACGACGACATGATGACGGTGATGATGAAGCTACCGGCGTAGGGCTTCGCCTAAGCACTGCAACAATATGACCGAGGTGGAAATCTGTGGAGGGGGGCACCGCACACGGCTAAACAATCAACTTGTGTGCCTATGGGGTGGCCCCTTCCCCTGTATATAAAGGAGTGGAGGAGGGGAGGGCCAGCCCTATCTATGGCGTGCCCAAGGGGGATTCCTACTCCTAGTTGGAGTAGGAGAAGAAGGAAGGAGATGAGAGGGAGAAGGAAAGAGCGGGGTGCCGCCCCATCCCTAGTCAAATTTGGACCAGCCCATGGGGGGGTGCGGCCACCCCTTGAGGCCATTCTCTCATTTCCCGTATGGCCCATTAAGGCCCACTACTTCCTCCAGTGAATTCCCGTAACTCTCTGGTACTCCGAAAAGTACCCGAATCACTCAGAACCTTTCCGATGTCCGAATCCTTCCAATATATTGATCTTTAGGTCTCAACCATTTAGAGACTCCTCGTCATGTCCGTGATCTCATCCGGGACTCCGAACAACATTCGGTACATCAAGTCACAGAACTCATAATACAAATCATCATCGAACGTTAAGCGTGCGGACCCTATGGGTTCGAGAAATATGTAGACATGACCGAGACACATCTCCGATCAATAACCAATAGCGGAACCTGGATGCTCATATTGGCTCCTACATATTCTACGAACATATTTATCGGTCAAACCGCATAACAACATACGTTGTTCCCTTTGTCATCGGTATGTTACTTGCCCGAGATTCGATCATCGGTATCCACATACCTAGTTCAATATCATTACCGGAAAGTCTCTTTACTTGTTCTGTAATGCATCATCCCGCAACTAACTCATTAGTCACATTGCTTGCATGGCTTATAGTGATGTGCATTACCGAGAGGGCCCAGAGATACCTCTCCGACAATCGGAGTGACAAATCCTAATCTCGATCTATGCCGACTCAACAAGCACCATTGGAGACACTTGTAGAGCATCTTTATAGTCACCCAGTTACGTTGTGACGTTTTATAGCACACTAAGTGTTCCTCCGGTATTTGGGAGTTGCATAATCATAGTCATAGGAACATGTATAAGTTATGGAGAAAGCAATAGCAATAAACTAAACGATCATAGTGCTAAGATAACGGATGGGTCTAGTCCATCACATCATTCTCTAATGATGTGATCCCGTTCATCAAATGACAACACATGTCCATGGATAGGAAACTTAACCATCTCTGATTAACGAGCTAGTCAAGTAGAGGCATACGAGGGACACTCTGTTTGTCTATGTATTCACACATGTACTAAGTTTCCGGTTAATACAATTCTAGCATGAATAAGAAACATTTATCATGATATATAAGGAAATAAATAATAACTTTATTATTGCCTCCAGGGCATATTTCCTTCAGGTACAATAGTGATCCAGGAGTGGATCACTAGACATCGGTCAAAATTATCCTTAGTGGAATAAGGAAATATTTCTTGGTTATGGAGGTGATAAAAGAGTTCATCGTAAAGAGTTACATCGATGCAAGCTTTTCACACCGATCTAGATGACTCTAAGTCTCGACCTAGATACATGTTGAAAGTGGGAGCAATTAGCTAGAGTAGCTCCGTGCAGAGTATTGTTGACATAGAAAAATTTGCAAAATACATACGGCTCTGAATGTGGCAGACCCGTTGACTAAATTTCTCTCACCAGCAAAACATGATCACTCTTTGGGTGTTCATCACATAGCGATGTGAACTAGATTATTGACTCTAGTAAACCCTTTGGGTATTAATCATATGGAGATGTGAACTAATCACATAAAGATGTGAACTATTGGTGTTAAATCACATGACGATGAGAACTAGATTATTGACTCTTGTGCAAGTGGGAGACTGAAGGAAATATGCCCTAGAGGCAATAATAAAGTTATTATTTATATTTCCTTATATCATGATAAATTTTTATTATTCATGCTAGAATTGTATTAACCGAAAACTTGATACATATGTGAATACATAGACAAACAAAGTGTCCCTAGTATGCCTCTACTTGACTAGCTCGTTAATCAAAGATGGTTAAGTTTCCTAGCCATAGATATGTGTTTTCACTTGATGAAAGGGATCACATCATTAGAGAATGATGTGATGGACAAGACCCATCCGTTAGCTTAGCACTATGATCATTTAGTTTATTGCTAATGCTTTCTTCATGACTTATACATGTTCCTATGACTATGAGATTATGCAACTCCAGAATACCGGAGGAACACTTAGTGTGATATCAAATGTCACAACGTAACTGGGTGACTATAAAGATGCTCTACAGGTGTCTCCAATGGTGTTTGTTGAGTTGGCATAGATCGAGATTAGGATTTGTCACTCCTGTATCGGAGAGGTATCTCTGGGCCCTCTCGGCAATGCACATCACTATAAGCCTTGCAAGCAATGTGATTAATGAGTTAGTTGCGGGATGTCGCATTACGGAACGAGTAAAGAGACTTGCCGGTAACGAGATTGAACTAGGTATTGAGATACCGACGATCAAATCTCGGGCAAGTAACATACCAATGACAAAGGGAACAACGTATGTTGTTATGCGGTTTGACCGATAAAGATCTTCATAGAATATGTAGGAACTAATACGAGCATCCAGGTTCTGCTATTGGTTATTGACCAGAGATGAGTCTCGGTCATGTCTACATAGTTCTCGAACCCGTAGCATCCGCACGCTTAACGTTCGATGACGATCGGTATTATGAGTTTATGTGTTTTGATGTACCAAAGGTAGTTCGGAGTCCCGGATGTGATCACAGACATGATGAGGAGTCTCGAAATGGTCGAGACATAAAGATTGATATATTGGACGATGTTATTCGGACACTGGATGAGTTCCGGAGTTACCGGATAAATATTGGAGTGTCGGGGGTTATCGCAAACCCCGGGGGAACTAATGGGCTAACACGGGCCTTGTGAGAGAGAGAGAGGAGAAGTCCCTAGGGCTTCCCCCCCATTGAGGAGTCCGAATTGGACTAGGAGGGGCGGCGCCCCCCTCCCTTTCCTTCTCCCCTCTCCCTCCCCTTCCTCCCCCCTCTCTTCCCTTTTTGGAAACCTACTAGGAATAGGATTCCTATTCCAAGTAGGAATCCTACTTGGGGCACGCCCCATGAGGGTCGTCCGGCCTCCCCCTTGGTCCTTTATATACGGGGGCAGGGGCACCCTAGAACACACGTGTTGATTATTTAGCCGTGTGCGGTGCCCCCTCCACAGGTTTCCACCTCGGTCATATCATTATAGAGCTTAGGTGAAGCCCTGCGTTGGCAACTTCATCATCACCGTCATCGCGCCATCGTTCTGACGAAGCTCTCCCTCAACACTTAGCTAGATCTAGAATTCGTGGTGTTGAGGAACGCAGTAATTCCAAAAAAAAATCCTACACACACGCAAGATCTATCTAGTTGATGCATAGCAATGAGAGGGAAGAGTTTTGTCTACGTACCCTCGTAGATCGTAAGCGGAAGCGTTATGACAACGCGGTTGATGTAGTCGAACGTCTTCGCGATCTGACCGATCCTAGCACCGAAGGTACGGCACCTCCGTGATCTACACACGTTCAGCTCGGTGACGTCCCGCGAACTCTAGATCCAGCTGAGTGTCGAGGGAGAGTTTCGCCAGCACAATGGCGTGATGACGGTGATGATGAAGCTACCGGAATAGGGCTTCACCTAAGCACCACAACGATATGACCAAGGTGGATTAATGTGGAGGGGGACACAACACACGGCTAAGACAATTGTCAACTTGTGTGTCTATGGGGTGCCCCCCTCCCTCGTATATAAAGAAGTGGTGGAGGGGGAGGGGCCAGCCCCCTATGGCGCACCCAAGGGAGTCCTACTCCCACCGGGAGTAGGATTCCCCCCTTCCCTAGTTGGATTAGGAGAGGAAGGAATGGGGAGAGGGGGGGAGGAAAGGGGGGGCCGCCCCCCACCCAGTTCGGATTGGCCTTGGGGGGGCCTCCTATGCTCCCTTATCCTCTCCCACTATGGCCCAATAAGGCCCATATACTTCCCGGGGGGTTCCGGTAACCTCCCGGTACTCCAGTATATGCCCGAACTCATCCGGAACCATTCCGATGTCCAAACATAGGCTTCCAATATATCAATCTTTATGTCTCGACCATTCCGAGACTCCTCATCATGTCCATGATCATATCCGGGACTTCGAACTACCTTCGGTACATCAAAACACATAAACTCATAATACCGATCGTCACCGAATGTTAAGCGTGTGGACCCTACGGGTTCGAGAACTATGTAGACATGACCGAGACTCATCTTCGGTCAATAACCAATAGCGGAACCTGGATGCTTGTATTGGTTCCTACATATTCCACGAAGATCTTTATCAGTCAAACCGCATAACAACATACGTTGTTCCCTTTGTCATCGGTATGTTACTTGCCCAAGATTCAATCGTCGGTATCTCAATACCTAGTTCAATCTCGTTACCGGCAAGTCTCTTTACTCGTTTCGTAATGCAACATCCCGTAACTAACTCATTAGTCACATTGCTTGCAAGGCTTACAGTGATGTGCATTACCGAGAGGGCCCAGAGATACCTCTCCGATACACGGAGTGACAAATCCTAATCTCGATCTACGCCAACTTAACAAACACCATCGGAGACACCTGTAGAGCATCTTTATAGTCACCCAGTTACATTGTGACGTTTGATAGCACACTAAGTGTTCCTCTGGTATTCGGGAGTTGCATAATCTCATAGTCATAGGAACATGTATAAGTTATGGAGAAAGCAATATAGGTAAACTAAACGATCATCTTGCTAAGCTAACGGATGGGTCAAGTCAATCACATCATTCTCTAATGATGTGATCCCGTTTATCAAATGACAATTCTTTGTCCATGGCTAGGAAACTTAACCATCTTTGATCAACGAGCTAGTCAAGTAGAGGCATACTAGTGACACTTTGTTTGTCTATGTATTCGCACATGTACTAAGTTTCTGGTTAATATAATTCTAGCATGAATAATAAACATTTATCATGATATATGGAATTATAAATAACAAATTTATTATTGCCTCTAGGGCATATTTCCTTCAGTCTCCCACTTGCACTAGAATCAATAATCTAGATTACATTCTAACGATTCTAACACCCATGGAGTCTTGGTGCTAATCATGTTTTGCTTGTGAGAGAGGCTTAGTCAACGGGTCTGCAACATTCAGATCCGTATGTGTCTTGAAAATCTCTATGTATCCCTCCTTGACTTGATCGTGGATGGAATTGAAGCGTCTCTTGATGTGCTTGGTTCTCTTGTGAAATCTGGATTCCTTTGCCAAGGCAATTGCACCAGTATTGTCACAAAAGATTTTCATTGGACCCGATGCACTAGGTATGACACCTAGATCGAATATGAACTCCTTCATCCATACTCCTTCATTTGCTGCTTCCGAAGTAGCTATGTACTCCGCTTCGCATGTAGATCCTGCCACGATGCTCTGCTTGAACCGCACCAACTGACAGCTCCACCATTTAATAAAAATATGTATCAGGTTTGTGACTTAGAGTCATCCGGATAAGTGTCAAAGCTTGCATCGACGTAACCATTTACGACGAGCTCTTTGTCACCTCCATAAAAGAGAAACATATCCTTAGTCCTTTTCAGGTATTTCAGGATGTTCTTGACCGTTGTCCAGTGATCCACTCCTGGATTACTTTGGTACCTCCTTGCTAAACTAATAGCAAGGCACACGTCAGGTCTGGTACATAGCATTCCATACATGATAGAACCTATGGCTGAAGCATAGGGAATGACTTCCATTTTCTCTCTATCTTATGCAGTGGTCGGGCATTGAGTCTGACTCAACTTCACACCTTGTAACATAGGCAAGAACCCTTTCTTTGCTTGATCCATTTTGGTCTTCTTCAAAACTTTATCAAGGTATGTGCTTTGTTAAAGTCCAATTAAGCATCTTGATCTATCTCTATAGATCTTGATGCCCAATATATAAGCAGCTTCACCGAGGTCTTTCATTGAAAAATTCTTATTCAAGTATCCTTTTATGCTATTCAGAAATCTAGTATCATTTCCGATCAACAATATGTCATCCACATATAATATCAGAAATGCTACAGAGCTCCCACTCACTTTCTTGTAAATACAGGCTTCTCCAAAAGTCTATATAAAACCATATGCTTTGATCACACTATCAAAGCGTATATTCCAACTCCGAGAGGCTTGCACCAGCCATAAATGGATCGCTGGAGCTTGCACACTTTGTTAGCACCTTTTGGATCGACAAAACCTTCTGGTTGCATCATATACAACTCTTCTTTAAGATATCCATCAAGGAATGCAATTTTGACATCCATTTGCCAAATTTCATAATCATAAAATGCGGCAATTGCTAAAATGATTCGGGCAGACTTTAGCATCGCTACGGGTGAGAAGGTCTCATCGTAGTCAACTCCTTGAAGTTGTCGAAAACCTTTTGCAACAAGTCGAGCTTTGTAGACAGTAGCATTACCGTCAGCGTCAGTCTTCTTCTTAAAGATCCCTTTATTCTCTATGGCCTGCCGATCACCGGGCAAGTCAACCAAAGTCCACACTTTGTTCTCATACATGGATCCCATCTCAGATTTCATGGCCTCAAGCCATTTTGCGGAATCTGGGCTCATCATCGCTTCCTCATAGTTCGTAGGTTCGTCATGGTCAAGTAACATGACCTCCAGAACATGATTACCATACCACTCTGGTGCAGATCTTACTCTAGTTGAGCTACGAGGTTCGGTAGTAACTTGATCAGAAGTTTCATGATCATCATCATTGGCTTCCTCACTTACTAGTGTAGGAATCACTGGAACTGATTTCTGTGATGAACTACTTTCCTATAAGGGAGTAGGTACAATTACCTCGTCAAGTTCTACTTTCCTCCGACTCACTTCTTTCGAGAGAAACTCCTTCTCTAGAAAGGATCCATTCTTAGCAATGAATATCTTGCCTTCAGATCTGCAATAGAAGGTGTACCCAACAGTCTCCTTTGGGTATCCTATGAAGACACATTTCTTCGATTTGGGTTCGAGCTTATCAGGTTGAAGCTTTTTCACCTAAGCATTGCAGCCCCAAACTTTAAGAAATGATAACTTGGGTTTCTTGCCAAACCACAGTTCATAAGGTGTCGTCTCAACAGATTTAGATGGTGCTCTATTTAACGTGAATGCAGCTGTCTCTAAAGCATAACCCCAAAATGATAGCGGTAAATCAGTGAGAGACATCATAGATCGCACCATATCTAATAAAGTGCGGTTATGATGTTCGGACACACCATTATGCTGTGGTGTTCCAAGTGGCGTGAGTTGCGAAACTATTCTGCATTGTTTCAAATGAATACCAAACTCGTAACTCAAATATTCTCCTCCACGATCAGATCGCAGAAATTTTATTTTCTTGTTACGATGATTTTCCACTTCACTCTGAAATTCTTTGAGCTTTTCAAATGTTTCAGACTTATGTTTCATCAAGTAGATATACCCATATCTGCTTAAATCATCTGTGAAGGTAAGAAAATAACGATATCCGCCGTGAGCATCAACACTCATTGGACCACATACATCAGTATGTATTATTTGCAACAAGTCTATTGCTTGCTCCATTGTTCTGGAGAACAGACTTTTAGTCATCTTGCCCATGAGGCATGGTTCGCAAGCATCAAGTGATTCATAATCAAGTGATTCCAAAAGCCCATCTACATGGAGTTTCTTCATGCGCTTTACACCAATATGACCTAAACGGTAGTGCCACAAATAAGTTGCACTATCATTATTAAACTTATATATTTTGGCTTCAATACTATGAACATGTGTATCACTACTATCAAGATTTAGTAAAAATAGACCACTCATCAAGGGTGCATGACCATAAAAGATATTGCTCATATAAATAGAACAACCATTATTCTCTGATTTAAATGAATAACCGTCTCACATCAAACAAGATCCAGATATAATGTTCATGCTCAACGCTGGCACCAAATAACAATTATTTAGGTCTAAAACTAATCCCAAAGATAGATGTAGAGGTAGCGTGCCGACGATGATCACATCGACTTTGGAACCATTTCCCACGCGCATCGTCACCTCGTCCTTAGCCAATCTTTGCATAATCCGCAGCCCCTGTTTCGAGTTGCAAATATTAGCAACGGAACCAGTATCCAATACCCAAGCACTACTGCGAGCATTGGTAAGGTACACATCAATAACATGTATATCAAATATACCTTTGACTTTGCCATCCTTCTTCTCCGCCAAATACTTGGGGCAGTTCCGCTTCCAGTGACCAGTCCCTTTGCAGTACAAGCACTTAGTCTGAGGCTTAGGTCCAAACTTGGGTTTATTCACTTGAGCAGCAACTTGCTTGTCGTTTGCTACCTCTTGAGCACTGCATTGGTTTTCCCCGAAGAGGAAGGGATGATGCATCAAAGTAGCGTAAGTATTTCCCTCAGTTTTTGAGAACCAAGGTATCAATCCAGTAGGAGGCTATGCGTGAGTCCCTCGTACCTGCACAAAACAAATAAATCCTCGCAACCAATGCAAATATGGGTTGTCAATCCCTATAAGCCCACTTACGAGAGTGAGATCTGATAGATATGATAAGATAAGATTTTTGGTATTTTTATGATAAAGATGCAAAGTAAAATAAAGGCAAAGGAAATAGCAAAGGAAATAACTAAGTAGTAGGAGATCAATATGATAAAGATAGACCCGGGGGCCATAGGTTTCACTAGTGGCTTCTCTCGAGAGCATAAGTATTCTACGGTGGGTGAACAAATTACTGTTGAGCAATTGACAGGATTGAGCATAGTTATGAGAATATCTAGGTATGATCATGTATATAGGCATCATGTCCGAGACAAGTAGACCGACTCCTTCCTGCATCTACTACTATTACTCCACTCATCGACCGCTATCCAGCATGCATCTAGAGTATTAAGTTAAAAACAGAGTAACGCCTTAAGCAAGATGACATGATGTAGAGGGATAGACTCATGCAATATGAAGAAAACCCCATCTTGTTATCCTCGATGGCAACAATACAATACGTGCCTTGCTGCCCTTACTGTCACCGGGAAAGGACACCGCAAGATTGAACCCAAAGCTAAGCACTTCTCCCATTGCAAGAAAGATCAATCTAGTAGGCCAAACCAAACTGATAATTCGAAGAGACTTGCAAAGATAACCAATCATACATAAAAGAATTCAGAGAAGATTCAAATATTATTCATAGATAGACTTGATCATAAACCCACAATTCATCGGTCTCAACAAACACACCGCAAAAAGAAGATTACACCGAATAGATCTCCACAAGAGAGGGGGAGAACATAGTATTGAGATCCAAAAAGAGTAAATAAGCCATCTAGCTACTAACTATGGACCCGTAGGTCTGAGGTGAACTACTCACACTTCATCGGAGGGGCTATGGTGTTGATGTAGAAGCCCTCCGTGATCAATGCCCCCTCCGGCGGAGCTCCGGAACAGGCCCCAAGATGGGATCTCGTGGATACAGAAAGTTGTGGCGGTGGAATTAAGGTTTTGGCTCCATATTTGTTCGTTTGGGGTATGTGGATATATATAGGAGGAAGGAGTACGTCGGTGGAGCAACAGGGGGCCCATGAGGGTGGAGGGCGCTCCTGGTGGGGGTGGGCGCGCCCCCCTACCTCGTGGCCTCCTGTTTCTTTTCTTGACATAGGGTCCAAGTCTCTCTGGTCTTATTCGTTGAGAAAATCACGTTCCCGACGGTTTCATTCCGTTTGGACTCCGTTTGATATTCCTTCTCTTCGAAACCCTAAAACAGGCAAAAAACAACAATTCTGGGCTGGGCCTCCGGTTAATAGGTTAGTCCCAAAAATAATATAAAAGTGGATAATAAAGCCCAATAATGTCCAAAACAGTAGATAATATAGCATGGAGCAATCAAAAATTATAGATATGTTTGAGACGTATCATCGTTCTTCTTGAAGTTCCCTTTCTTCCCTTTGCCCTTTTTCTTGAAACTGGTGGTCTTGTTGACCATCAACACTTGATGCTCCTTCTTGATTTCTACCTCCGCAGCCTTTGGCATTGCGAAGAGCTCGGGAATTGTCTTATCCATCCCTTGCATGTTATAGTTCATCATGAAGCTCTTGTAGCTTGGTGGTAGTGACTGAAGAACTCTGTTAATGATACTATCATCAGGAAAATTAACTCCCAGCCGAGTCAAGTGGTTGTGGTACCCAGACATTCTGAGTATATGTTCACTGACAAAACTATTCTCCTCCATTTTGCAGCTGTAGAACTTATTGGAGACTTCATATCTCTCAATCCGGGCATTTGTTTGAAATATTAACTTCAACTCCTGGAACATCCCATATGCTCCATGACGTTCAAAATGTCGTTGAAGTCCCGGTTCTAAGCCGTAAAGCATGGCACACTGAACTATCGAGTAGTCATGAGCTTTGCTTTGCCAGACGTTCATAACATCCGGTGTTGCTCCTGCAGCAGGTTTGTCACCCAGCGGTGCTTCCAGGACGTAATTCTTTTGTGTAGTAATGAGGATAATCCTCAAGTTACGGACCCAGTCTGTGTGATTGCTACCATCATCTTTCAACTTAGCTTTCTCTAGGAACACATTAAAATTCAACGGAACAACAACACGGGCCATCTATCTACAACAACATAGACATGCAAAATACTATCAGGTACTAAGTTCATGATAAATTAAAGTTTAATTAATAAAATTACTTAAGAACTCCCACTTAGATAGACATCCCTCTAATCATCTAAGTGATCACGTGATCCATATCAACTAAACCATGTCCAATCATCACGTGAGATGGAGTAGTTTTCAATGGTGAACAACACTACGTTGATCATATGTACTATATGATTCACGCTCGACCTTTCGGTCTCAATGTTCCCAGGCCATATCTGTATATGCTAGGCTCATCAAGTTTAACCCGAGTATTCCGCATGTGCAAAACTGGCTTGCACCCGTTGTATGTGAACGTAGAGCTTATCACACCCGATCATCACGTGGTGTCTCGCACGACGAACTGTAGCAATGGTGCATACTCAGGGAGAACACTTGTACCTTGAAATTTAGTGAGAGATCATCTTATAATGCTACTGCCGAACTAAGCAAAATAAGATGCATAAAGGATAAACATAACATGCAATAAATATAAGTGATATGATATGGCCATCATCATCTTGTGCCTTTGATATCCATCTCCAAAGCACTGTCACGATCACCATCGTCACCGGCTTGGCACCTTGATCTCCATCAAAGTATTGTTGTCGTCTCGCCAACTACTGCTTCTACGACTATCGCTACCGCTTAGTGATAAAGTAAAGCAATTACATGGCAATTGCATTTCATACAATAAAGCGACAACCAAATGGCTCCTGCCAGTTGCCGATAACTCCGTTACAAAACATGATCATCTCATACAATAAAATTTAGCATCATGTCTTGACCATATCACATCACAACATGCCCTTCAAAAACAAGTTAGACGTCCTCTACTTTGTTGTTGCAAGTTTTTTGTGGCTGCTATGGGCTTAGCAAGAACCGTTCTTACCTACACATCAAAAACCACAACGCGGTATAGTGATTGATTTTTGATCTTCAGAAAGAACCATGTTCATTGAATCCGATTCAACTAAAGTTGAAGAAACTGACACCCACCAGCCACCTGTGTGCGAAGCACATCGGTAGAACTAGTCTCGCGTAAGCGTACGCGCAATGTTGGTCTGAGCCGCTTCATCCAACAATACCGTTGAATCAAGAATCACCTAGTGACGGCAAGCAATATGTATATACCCACGCCCACAACTCCTTTGTGTTCTACTCGTGCATATAACATCTACGCATAGACCTGACTCTGATACCACTGTTGGGGAATGCAGTAATTTCAAAAAAAATCCTACGCACATGCAAGATCTATCTAGGTGATGCATAGCAATGAGAGGGAAGAGTGTTGTCTATGTACGCTTGTAGACCGTAAGCGGAAGCGTTATGACAACGCGGTTGATGCAGTCGAATGTCTTCACGATCTGACCGATCCTAGAACCGAAGGTACGACATCTCTGTGATCTGCACACGTTCAGCTCGGTGACGTCCCATGAACTCTAGATCCAGCTGAGTGTCGAGGGAGAGTTTTTTCAGCACGATGGCATGATGACGGTGATGATGAAGCTACTGGAACAGGGCTTCGCCTAAGCACCGCAACAATATGACCGAGGTGGATTACGGCGGAGGGGGGCACCGCACACGGCAAAGAGAATTGTCAAATTGTGTGTCTATGGGGTGCCCCCATCCCCCGTATATAAAGGAGTGGAGGAGGGCGAGGGGTCGGCCCTCTATGGCGCGCCCAAGGGAGGCCTACTCCCACCGGGAGTAGGATTCCCCCCCTTCCCTAGTTGGATTAGGAGAGGAAGGAAGGGGGAGAGAGGGGGAAGGAAAGGCCCCCCACCTAATTCGGATTGGGCTTGGGGTGGCGCGCCCCCTCCTAGGCTCCCTTCTCCTCTCTCCCACTATGGCCCAATAAGGCCCATATACCTCCCAGGGGGTTCCGGTAACCTCCCGGTACTCCGGTATATGCCCGAACTCAGCTGGAACCATTTTGATGTCCAAACATAGGCTTCCAATATATCGATCTTTATGTCTTGCCCATTTTGAGACTCCTCGTCAAGTCCGTGATCATATCCGGGACTCCGAACTACCTTCGGTACATTAAAACACATAAACTCATAATACTGATCGTCACCGAACGTTAAGCGTGCAGACACTACGGGTTCGAGAACTATGTAGACATGACTGAGACTCATCTCCGATCAATAACCAATACTGGAACCTAGATGTTCATATTGGTTCCTACATATTCTACGAAGATCTTTATCAGTCAAATCGCATGACAACATACGTTGTTCCCTTTTTCATCGGTATGTTACTTGCCCGAGATTCGATCATCGGTATCTCAATACCTAGTTCAATCTCGTTACCGGAAAGTCTCTTTACTCGTTTCGTAATGCAACATCCCGTAACTAACTCATTAGTCACATTGCTTGCAAGGCTTACAGTGATGTGCATTACCGAGAGGGCCCAAAGATACCTCTCTGATACACGGAGTGACAAATCCTAACCTCAATCTATGCCAACTTAACAAACACCATCGGATACACCTGTCGAGCATCTTTATAGTCACCCAGTTACGTTGCGACATTTGATAGCACACTAATTGTTCCCCGGTATTCGGGAGTTGCATAATCTCATAGTCATAGGAACATGTATAAGTTGTGGATAAAGCAATAGCAGTAAACTAAACGATCATCGTGCTAAGCTAACGGATGGGTCAAGTCAATCACAACATTCTCTAATGATGTGATCCCGTTTATCAAATGACAACTCTTTGTCCATGGCTAGGAAACTTAACCATCTTTGATCAACGAGCTAGTCAAGTAGAGGCATACTAGTGACACTCTGTTTGTCTATGTATTCACACATGTACTAAGTTTCCGGTTAATACAATTCTAGCATGAATAATAAAAAATTATCATGATATAAGGAAATATAAATAACAACTTTATTATTCCCTCTAGGGCATATTTCCTTCATGTGGGACGTAACCGAGCTGAACGTATGCAGATCACGGAGGTGCCGTACCTTCGATGCTAGGGTCAGTTGGATCGTGAAGACGTACGACTACATCAACCGCGTTGTCATAACGCTTCCAATTACGGTCTACGAGGGTACGTGGACAACACTCTCCCCTCTCGCTGCTATGCATCATCTAGATGGATCTTGCATGTGCGTTGGATTTTTTTTGAAATTATTGCGTTCCCCAACAGCTATTATATTATCTGTTTTGGATGTTTAATGGGCTTTAATATGCTCTTTTATATTATTTTTGGGACTAACCTATTAACCGGAGGCCCAGTGCCAGTTTCTGTTTTTTTGCCTATTTTAGTGTTTCGCAGAAAAGGAATATCAAACGGAACAAAACCTTTGCGAGGATCTTTCTTGGAAAAACGCAATCCAGGAGACTTGGAGTGGAAGTCTGGAAGTCCGTGAGGCGGCCACGAGGCAGGAGGGCGTGGCCAGGGGGGTAGGCGCGCCCCCACCCTCATGGGCCCCACGGAGTTCCACCGACGTACTTCTTTTTCCTATATATGCTCTTATACCCTAAAAACATCCAGGAGAGCCAGGAAACCACTTTTCCACTGCCACAACCTTCTGTACCCGTGAGATCCCATCTGGGGCCTTTTCTGGTGATCTACCGGAGGGGGAATCAATCACGGAGGGCTTCTACATCAACACCATAGCCTCTCCGATGATGTGTAAGTAGTTTACCACACCTTCGGGTCCATAGTTATTAGCTAGATGGCTTCTTCTCTCTCTTTGGTTCTCAATACAAAGTTCTCCTCGATGTTCTTGCAGATCTATTCGATGTAATACTTTTTGCGGTGTGTTTGCCGAGATCCGATGAATTGTGGATTTATGATCAAGTTTATCTATGAATAATATTTAGTTCTTCTCTGAATTCTTATATGCATGATTTGATATCTTTGCAAGTCTCTTCGAATTATCGGTTTAGTTTGGCCTACTAGATTGATCTTTCTTGCAATGGGAGAAGTGCTTAGCTTTGGGTTCAATCTTGCGGTGTCCTTTCCCAGTGACAGTAGGGGTTAGCAAGACACGTATTGTATTGTTGCCATTGAGGATAAAAAGATGGGGTTTATATCATATTGCTTGAGTTTATCCCTCTACATCATATCATCTTGCCTAAAGCATTACTCTGTTCTTATGAACTTAATACTCTAGATGCATGCTGGATAGCGGTCGATGTGTGGAGTAATAGTAGTAGATGCAGAATCGTTTTGGTCTACTTAACACGGACGTGATGCCTATATTCATGATCATTGCCTAGATATTCTCATAACTATGTGCTCTTCTATCAATTGCTCGGCAGTAATTTTTTCACCCACCGTAATACATGCTATCATGAGAGAAGCCACTAGAAAAACCTATGGCCCCCGGGTCTCTTTCTTATTATATCGCATCTATTTTTATTTACATCGCATCTCGTTTACTATTTTGCAATCTTTACTTTCCAATCTATACAACAAAAATACCAAAAATATTTATCTTACTATATTTATCAGATCTCACTTTTGCGAGTGGCCGTGAAGGGATTGACAACCCCTTTATCGCGTTGGTTGTAAGGTTCTTGATTGTTTGTGCAGGTACTAGGTGACTTGCATGTTATCTCCTACTGGATTGATACCTTGGTTCTTAAAAACTGAGGGAAATACTTATGCTACTTTGCTGCATCACCCTTTCCTCTTCAAGGGAAAACCAACACATGCTCAAGAGGTAGCAAGAAGGATTTCTGGCACCGTTGTCGGGGAGATCTACGCTCAAGTCAAGACATACCAAGTACCCATCATAAACTCTTCTCCCTCACATTACATTATTTGCCATTCACCACTCGTTTTCCTCTCCCCCAATTCTAAAACGTTTTCGAAAACCCTTTGCCTTCTCTCATTGCCCTCTTGTTTGCTTAAGCTTGCCTTTCTATTGCTATGGCCGAACCAAAAGGGGCTAAGGGTTTCCTGGGTTTTAATACCTTGTATAATCCCTCTATCATTTCTAAGCTTGTAAATAATGATGCTATGGAAAGACCTACCGGGGTTATCAATGAGAGTTTAAATAATTTTGATGAAGATGACCCCGGAATTTTTCGTTATTTGCTTGATGAATCTTTGAAAGATGCTTGGGATAGGCTGTTAAGGATCCGACCCAGCTATGTACCCCAATATCAAATTGAGATATACTTAAAAAGCTTTTATCATGGCCTACCCTCTTCTTTCAAGCAAGTTTTAGATTCTATTTTTGAAGAAGGTTTTCTCGAGGGGGATGCCATCGATACGTACGAAAAGATGAAATCTATATTTGGGCACCCCATGAGTGAAAAAGTTGAATCCACCTCTCTTTTGTGTTTTTATCAGAATGAAATTATCAAAGAGATGAAGGCTAGATTAGATGCAAATTTTTGTAGTGTGCTTAATCTTTCTTCTACCATTAATGGGCACGTGCTTTCACAAAATAGGAAGATAAGTGCTTTAGATAAAAAAGTTTCTCTTTATCACCAAAAGGGAAAAGATGACAATACCTAGATCTATTCTTGCTTTTATGCCTAGCTAGGGGCGTTAAACGATAGTGCTTGTTGGGAGGCAACCCAATTTTATTTTTGTTCTTTGCTTTTTGTTCCTGTTTATTAGGATCTTCTTGGGTGATTATTGTTTGATCTTGCTGATAAAAACAGAAAGTATGCGCTCACGAAAATAACTTTCAATTTTTACTAGAGAGCGATAAAATACCAATTCCAACTGAAGTAGATCAACATACAAATTCTCCTGGTCTTCTTAATTTTTTAGAATTTTTGGAGTTACAGAAGTACTCGAAACCTACAGATTGCTACAGACTGTTCTGTTTTTGACAGATTTTGTTTTTCGTGTGTTGTTTGCTTATTTTGATGCATCTATGGGTAGTATCGGGGGTTATGAACCATAGAGAAGTTGGAATACAGTAGGTTTAACACCAATATAAATAAAGAATGAGTTAATTACAGTACATTAAAGTGGTGGTTTGTTTCTTATACTAACGGAGCTCATGAGATTTTCTGTTGAGTTTTGTGTTGAAGTTTTCAAGTTTTTGGGTAAAGATTTGATGTATTTTGGAATAAGGAGTGGCAAGAGCCTAAGCTTGGGGATTCCCAAGACACCCCAAGGTAAAATTCAAGGACAACCAAAAGCCTAAGCTTGGGGATGCCCCAGAAGGCATCCCTCTTTCGTCTTCGTCTATCGGTAACTTTACTTGAGGCTATATTTTTATTCACCACATGATACGTGTTTTGCTTGGAGCGTCTTGTATGATTTGAGTCTTTGCTTTTTAGTTTACCACAATCATCCTTTCTGTACACACCTTTTGGGAGAGATACACATGAACCGGAATTTATTAGAATACTCTATGTGCTTCACTTATATCTTTTGAGCTAGATAATTTTGCTCTAGTGCTTCACTTGTATCTTTTTAGAGCACGGTGGTGGTTTTATTTTATAGAAATTATTGATCTCTCATGCTTCACTTATATTAGAACAGCATGGTAATTTTCTTTGGTTATAAAATTAGTCCAAATATGATGGGCATCCAAGATGGGTATAATAAAAACTTTCATATAAAATGCATTGAATAGTATGAGAATTTGATTCTTTATGATTGTTTTGAGATATGAAGATGGTGATATTAGAGTCATGCTAGTTGAGTAGTTGCGAATTTGAGAGATACTTGGGTTAAAGTTTGTGATTCCCGTAGCATGCACGTATGGTGAACCGTTATGTGATGAAGTCGGAGCATGATTTATTTATTGAGTGTCTTCCTTATGAGTGGCGGTCGGGGACGAGCGATGGTCTCTTCCTACCAATATATCCCCCTAGGAGCATGCGCGTAGTACTTCATTTCGATAACTAATAATTTTTTGCAATAAGTATGTGAGTTCTTTATGACTAAGTATGTGAGCTCTTTATGACTAATGTTGAGTCCATGGATTATACACACTCTCGCCTTTCCACCATTGCTAGCCTCTCTAGTACCGCGCAACTCTCGCCGGTACCATAAACCCATCATTTACCTTCCTCAAAACAGCCACCATACCTACCTATTATGGCATTTTCATAGCCATTCCGAGATATATTGCCATGCAAATTTCCACCGTTCCGTTTATTATGAACGCTCCATCATTGTCATATTGTTGCATGATCATGTAGTTGACATCGTATTTGTGGCAAAGCCACTTTCATAATTCTTTCATACATGTCACTCTTGATTCATTGCACATCCCGATATACCGCCGGAGGCATTCACATAGTCATATTTTGTTCTAAGTATCAAGTTGTAATTCTTGAGTTGTAAGTAAATAAAAGTGTGATGATCTTCCTTTTTAGAGAATTGTCCCAGTGAGGAAGGGATGATGGAGACTATGATTCCCCCACAAGTCGGGATGAGACTCCGGACGAAAAAAGGCCATAAAAAAGAGAAAGGCCCAAATAAAAAATGAGAGAAAAAGAGAGAAGGGGCAATGCTACTATCCTTTTACCACACTTGTGCTTCAAAGTAGCACCATGATCTTCATGATAGAGAGTCTCATATGTTGTCACTTTCATATACTAGTGGGATTTTTTCATTATAGAACTTGGCTTGTATATTCCAATGATGGGCTTCCTCAAAATTTCCCTAGGTCTTCATGAGCAAGCAAGTTGGATGCACACCCACTTAGTTTCTTGTTGAGCTTTCATACACTTATAGCTCTAGTGCATCCGTTGCATGGAAATCCCTGCTCACTCACATTTATATCTATTGATGGGCATCTCCATAGCCCGTTGATACGCCTAGTTGATGTGAGACTATCTTCTCCTTTTTGTCTTCTCCACAACCACCATTCTATTCCACCTATAGTGCTATGTCCATGGCTCACACTCATGTATTGCGTGAAGATTGAAAAAGTTTGAGAACATAAAAAATATGAAACAATTGCTTGGCTTGTCATCGGGGTTGTGCATGATTTAAATATTTTGTGTGATGAAGATAGAGCATAGCCAGACTATATGATTTTGTATGGATAACTTTCTTTGGCCATGTTATTTTGAGAAGACATGATTACTTTATTAGTATGCTTGAAGTATTATTATTTTTATGTCAATATTAAACTTTTGTCTTGAATCTTTTGGATCTGAACATTCATGCCACAATAAAGAAAATTACATTGATAATTATGCTAGGTAGCATTCCACATCAAAAATTCTGTTTTTACCAGTTACCTCCTCGAGGACGAGCAGGAATTAAGCTTGAGGATGCTTGATATGTCTCCAACATATCTATAATTTTTGATTGTTCCATGCTATTATATTATCTGTTTTGGATGTTTAATGGGATTTAATATGCTTTTTTACATTATTTTTGGGACTAACCTATTAATCGGAGGCCCAGTGCCAGTTGATGTTTTTTGCCTATTTTAGTGTTTCGCAGAAAAGGAATATCAAACGGAACGAAACCTTCGCGAGGATCTTTCTTGGAACAAATGCAATCCAGGAGACTTGGAGTGGAAGTCTGGAAGTCTGCAAGGCGGCCACGAGGCAGGAGGGCGCGCCCAGGGGGTAGGCGTGCCCCCACCCTCGTGAGCCCCATGGAGTTCCACCGACGTACTTCTTTCACCTATATATACTCTTATACCCTAAAAACATCCATGAGAGCCACGAAACCACTTTTCCACCGCCGCAACCTTCTGTACCCGTGAGATCCCATCCGAGGCCTTTTCCGGCGATCTGTCGGAGGGAGAATCGATCACGGAGGGCTTCTACATCAACACCATAAACTGTCCAATGATGTGTGACTAGTTTACTGTTGGAAATATGCCCTAGAGGCAATAATAAAATGGTTATTATTATATTTCCTTGTTTGTGATAATTGTCTATTTTTCATGCTATAATTGTGTTATCCGGAAATCGTAATACATGTGTGAATACATAGACCACAACGTGTCCCTAGTGAGCCTCTATTTGACTAGCTCGTTGATCAATAGATGTTTACGGTTTCCTGACCATGGACATTGGATGTCGTCGATAATGGGATCACATCATTAGGAGAATGATGTGATGGACAAGACCCAATCCTAAGCATAGCACAAGATTGTGTAGTTCGTCTGCTAAAGCTTTTCTAATGTCAAGTATCATTTCCTTAGACCATGAGATTGTGCAACTCCCGGATGCCGTAGGAATACTTTGGGTGTGCCAAACGTCACAACATAACTGGGTGGCTATAAAGGCACACTACGGGTATCTCCAAAAGTGTCTGTTGAGTTGGCACGAATCAAGACTGGGATTTGTCACTCCGTGTGACGGAGAGGTATCTCTGGGCCCACTCGGTAAGACATCATCATAATGAGCGCAATGTGATCAAGGAGTTGATCATAGGATGATGTGTTATGGAACAAGTAAAGAGACTTGCCGGTAACGAGATTGAACAAGGTATAGGGATACCGACGATCGAATCTCGGGCAAGTATCATACCGGTAGAGAAAGGGAATTGTATACGGGATTGATTGAATCCCCGACATCGTGGTTCATCCGATGAGATCATCGTGGAACATGTGGGAACCAACATGGGTATCCAGATCCCGATGTTGGTTATTGGCCGGAGAGATGTCTCGGTCATGTCTGCATGATTCCCGAACCCGTAGGGTCTACACACTTAAGGTTCAGTGAAGCTAGACTTGTTATGGGAAATAGTATGCAGTTACCGAATGTTGTTCGGAGTCCCGGATGAGATCCCGGGCGTCACAAGGAGTTCCAAAATGGTCCGGAGGTGAAGATTTATATATGGGAAGTCATCATACGGTCACGGGAAGTGTTCGGGGGTTTATCGGTATTGTACCGGGACCACCGAAGGGGATTCCGGGGGTCCACCGGGAGGGTCCACCTGCCCCGGAGGGCCCTATGGGCTGTATGTGGAAGGGAACCAGCCCCTAAGTGGGCTGCGCGCCATCCCCCCTAGGGCCCTGCTACCTCTTGAGCACTGCGTTGGATTTCCCCGAAGAGGAAGGGATGATGCAGCAAAGTAGCGTAAGTATTTCCCTCAGTTTTTGAGAACCAAGGTACCAATCCAGTAGGAGGCTACGCTCGAGTCCCTCGTGCCTACACAAAAATAGTAGCTCAACGCAACCAACGCGCTTAGGGGTTGTCAATCCCTTCACAGTCACTTACGAAAGTGAGATCTGATAGAGATGATAAATAATATTTTTGGTATTTTTGGTATAGAGATGAAAAGTAAAAAGTAAAAGCAAAGCAATAATAAAGTGACGGAGATTAATATGATGATAAAGAGACCCGGGGGCCATAGGTTTCACTAGTGGCTTCTCTCAAGAGCATAAGTATTCTACGGTGGGTGAACAAATTACTATTGAGCGATTAACAGAATTGAGCATAATTATGAGAATATCTAGGTATGATCATGTATATAGGCATCACGTCCGAGACAAGTAGACCGAAACGATTCTGCATCTACTACTATTACTCCACTCATCAACCGCTATCCAGCATGCATCTAGAGTATTAAGTTAAAAAACAGAGTAACGCCTTAAGCAAGATGACATGATGTAGAGGGATAGTTTCATGCAATATGATAAAAACCTCATCTTGTTATCCTCGATGGCAATGATACAATACGTGCCTTGCTGCCCCTTCTATCACTGGGAAAGGACACCGCAAGATCGAACCCAAAGCTAAGCACTTCTCCCATGGCAAGAACAACCAATCTAGTAGGCCAAACCAAACTGATAATTCGAAGAGACTTGCAAAGATAACCAATCATACATAAAAGAATTCAGAGAAGATTCAAATATTATTCATAGATAGACTGGATCATAAACCCACAATTCATCGGTCTCAACAAACACACCGCAAAAAGAAGATTACATCAAATAGATCTCCACGAGAGAAGGGGAGAACATTGTATTGAGATCCAAAAAGAGAGAAGAAGCCATCTAGCTACTAGCTATGGACCCATAGGTCTGAAGTAAACTACTCACACTTCATCGGAGGGGCTTGGATAATGATGTAGAAGCCCTCCGTGATCGATGCCTCCTCCGGCGGAGCTCCAAAACAGGCCCCAAGATGGGATCTCGTGGCTGCAGAAAGTTGCGGCGGTGGAATTAGGTTTTTGGCTCCTGTTCTGATCATTTGGGGGTACGTGGATATATATAGGAGGAAGAAGTACGTCGGTGGAGCTTCGAGGGGCCCACGAGGCAGGGGGGCGCGCCCTAGGGGGGAGCCCTCCACCCTCGTGACCGCCTCGTGGCTTTCCTGACGGAGGGTCCAAGTCTCCCGGGTCTTATCTGATGAGAAAATCACGTTCCCGAAGGTTTCATTCCGTTTGGACTCCGTTTGATATTCCTTTTCTTCGAAACCCTAAAATAGGCAAAAAAAACAGCAATTCTGGGCTCGGCCTCCGGTTAATAGGTTAGTCCCAAAATAATATAAAAGTGGAAAATAAACCCAATATAGTTCAAAACAGTAGATAATATAGCATGGAGCAATCAAAAATTATAGATACGTTGGAGACGTATCAAGCATCCCCAATGATAAAAACAGAATTTTTGATGCGGAGTGCTACTTGGCATAATTTTAATGTAATTCTTCTTAATTGTGGTATGAATATTCAGATCCGAAAGATTCAAGACAAAAGTTCATATTGACATAAAAATGATAATACTTCAAGCATACTAACTAAGCAATTATGTCTTCTCAAAATAACATGGCCAAAGAAAGTTCATCCCTACAAAATCATATAGTTTAGTCATGTTTCATTTTCGTCACACAAGAATGCTCTCATCATGCACAACCCCGATGATATGCCAAGCAATTGTTTCATACTTTAGTAATCTCAAACCTATAAAATTTCACGCAATATATGAGCGCGAGCCATGGACATAGCACTATGGGTGGAATAGAATATAATGAGGGGGTTATGTGGATAAGACAAAAAAGGAGAAAGTCTCACATCAACGAGGCTAATCAATGGGCTATGGAGATGCCCACCGATTGATGTTAATGCAAGGAGTAGGGATTGCCATGCAACAGATGCACTAGAGCTATAAATGTATGAAAGCTCAACAAAAGAAACTAGTGGGTGTGCATCCAACTTGCTTGCTCACGAAGACCTAGGGCACTTGAGGAGGCCCACTATTGGAATATACAAGCCAAGTTCTATAATGAAAAATTCCCACTAGTATATGAAAGTGATAACATGATAGACTCTCTACTATGAAGATCATGGTGCTACTTTGAAGCACAAGTGTGGTAAAAGGATAGTAACATTGTCCCTTCTCTCTTTTTATCTCATTTTTTGGGCCTTTTTTATGGCCTTTCTCTTTTTTTGGGCCTTTTTTATGGCCTTTCTTTTTTTATTCCTCACTTGGGACAATGCTCTAATAATGATGATCATCACACTTCTATTTATTTACAACTCAATGATTACAACTCGATACTAGAACAAAGATGACTCTATATGAATGCCTCCGGCAGTGTACCGGGATATGCAATGAACCAAGAGTGACATGTATGAAAGAATTATGAGTGGTGGCTTTGCGACAAATACTATGTCAACTACATGATCATGCTAAGCAATATGACAATGATGAATGTGTCATGATGAACGGAATGATGGAAAGTTGCATGGCAATATATCTCGGAATGGCTATGGAAATGCCATAATAGGTAGGTATGGTGGCTGTTTTGAGGAAGATATAAGGAGGTTTATGTGTGAAAGAGCGTATCATATCACGGGGTTTGGATGCACCGGCGAAGTTTGCGCCAACTCTCAATGTGAGAAAGGGCAATGAACGGTACCGAAGAGGCTAGCAAGGATGGAAGGGTGAGAGTGCGTATAATCCATGGACTCAACATTAGTCATAAAGAACTCACATAATTATTGCAAAAATCTACAAGTCATCAAAAACCTCGGCACTACGCGCATGCTCCTAGGGGGATAGATTGGTAGGAAAAGACCATCGGTCATCCCCGACCGCCACTCATAAGGAAGACAATCAAATAACACCTCATGTTTCAAATTTGTTGCATAACGTTTACCATACGTGCATGCTACGGGACTTGCAAACCTCAACACAAGTATTTCTCAATTTCACAACTACTCAACTAGCATGACTTTGATATTATTACCTCCATATCTTAAAACAATCATCAAGCATCAAACTTTTCTTAGTATTCAACACACTCATATGAAAGTTTTATTATTAATCTTGCACACCAAGCGTATTAGGATTTTAAGAAAATTACCATGCTAATAAGACTCTCAAAATAATCTAAGTGAAGCATGAGAGATCAATAGTTTCTATAAAACAAATCCACCACCGTGCTCTAAAAGATATAAGTGAAGCACTAGAGCAAAATTATGAAGCTCAAAAGATATAAGTGAAGCACATAGAGTATTCTATCAAATTCCAAATCATGTATGGCTCTCTCAAAAGGTGTGTACAGCAAGGATGATTGTGGTAAACTAACAAGCAAAGACTCAAATCATAAAAGACGCTCCAAGCAAAACACATATCATGTGGTGAATAAAAATATAGCTCCAAGTAAAGTTACCGGTAGAAGTAGACGAAAAAGAGGTGATGCCTTCCAGGGCATCCCCAAGCTTTGGCTTTTAGGTGTCCTTAGATTATCTTGTGGGTGCCATGGGCATCCCCAAGCTTAGTCTCTTGCCACTCCTTGTTCCATAGTCCATCAAATCTTTACCCAAAACTTGAAAACTTCGCAACACAAAACTTAAAGTAGAAAACCCGTGAGCTCTGTTAGCGAAAGAAAACAAAAGACCACTTCAAGGTACTGTAATGAACTCATTATTTATTTATATTGGTGTTATACCTACTGTATTCCAACTTCTCTATGGATTATAAACTATTTTACTAGCCATAGATTCATCAAAATAAGCAAACAACACACGAAAAAATAGAATCTGTCAAAAACAGAATAGTCTGTAGTAATCTATAGCTAGCGCAAGATCTGGAACCCCAAAAATTCTAAAATAAATTTCTGGACATGAGGAATTTATATATTAATAATATGCAAAAATAATTAACTAAATATCACTTTCCAAATAAAAATTACAGCAGTTCTCGTGAGCGCTAAAGTTTCTGTTTTTTACAGCAAGTTCAACAAGATTTTCCCCAAGTCTTCCCAACGGTTCTACTTGGCACAAGCACTAATTAAACACAAAAAACACAACCAAAACAGAGGATAAATAATTTATTTATTACTAAACAGGACCAAAAAGCAAGTAATAAAAATAAAATTGGGTTGCCTCCCAACAAGTGCTATCGTTTAATGCCCCTAGCTAGGCATAACAAGCAAGAATAGATCTAGGTATTGCCATCTTTGGTAGGCAATACATAAGTGGCTCTCATGATAGATTCATATGGTAATTTTATTTTCTTTCTAGTGAAGTGTTCCATTCCCTTTTTAATGGAAATTGAAATTTAATATTCCCTTCCTTCATATCAATAATTGCACCAACCGTTCTAAGGAAAGATCTACCAAGAATAATAGGGCAAGAAGGATTGCAATCTATATCAAGAACGATAAAATCTACGGGCACATAATTCCTATTTGCAACAATAAGAACATCATTAATTATTCCCATTGTTTTCTTAATAGTGGAATCCGCAAGATAAAAGTTTAGAGAGCAATCATCAAAATCACGAAAATCTAGCAAATCACACAAAGTTTTGGGAATAGTAGACACTAGCACCCAAATCACACAAAGCATAAAAATCATAATTTTTAATTTTAATTTTAATAGTAGGTTCCCACTCATCATAAAGTTTTCTAGGGATATAAACTTCCAATTCAAGTTTTTCTTCATAAGATTGCATCAAGGCATCAACGATATGTCTAGTAAATGCTTTATTTTGACTATAAGCGTGAGGAGATTTTAGCACGGATTGCAACAAGGAAATACAATCTATTAAAGAGCAATTTTCATAATTAAATTCCTTGAAATCCAATATAGTGAGTTTAGCAACATCTAGGGTTTTAATTTCTTCAATCCCACTTTTATCAAATTTAGCATCAAGATCAACAAATTCTGAATTCTTAGAACGCCTTCTAGGTAAAGGTGGATCATATTCAGTCCCATCATTATCAATATTCATATTGCAAAACAAAGATTTAATAGGGGACACATCAATAACTTTTAGATCGTCATCATTATTCTCATAGGAACTAGAAGAACACGCTTTTATAAAGGCATCTTTCTTAGCACGCATCCTAGCGGTTCTTTCTTTGCACTCGTCAATGGAAATTCTCATGGCTTTGAGAGAATCATTGATATCATGCTTAGGTGGAATAGATCTAAGTTTCAAAGAATCAACATCAAGAGCAATTCTATCAACGTTCCTAGCCAAATCATCAATCTTAAGCATTTTTCTTCAATCATAGCAATAAAATTCTTTTGCGAAGAAATAAATTCTTTAATATTAGATTAAAAATCAGAGGGCATCTTATTATAATTTCCATAAGAATTGTTGTAGGAATTACCATAATTATTAGAGGAATTACTAGGATAAGGCCTAGGATTGAAATTTCCTCTATACGCGTTGTTACCAAAATTGTTCCTACCAACAAAATTCACATCCATAGATTCATTATAATTCTCAATCAATGTAGACAAGGGCATATCATTAGGATCAGAAGAAACACTCTTATTAGCAAATAATTTCATAAGTTCATCCATCTTTCCACTCAAAACATTAATTTCTTTTATCGCATGCACCTTTTTATTAGATCTTTCAGTGTGCCATTGAGAATAATTAACCATTATATTATCTAGGAGTTTAGTAGCTTCTCCTAAAGTGATTTCCATAAAAGTTCCTCCCGCGGCCGAATCTAAAAGATTTCTAGAAGAAAAATTCAATCCGGCATAAAATTTTTGTATAATCATCCACAAGTTCAAACCATGAGTAGGGCAATTACGTATCATTAATTTCATTCTCTCCCAAGCTTGTGCAACATGTTCATGATCAAGTTGCTTAAAATTCATAATATCGTTTCTAAGAGAGATGATCTTAGCGGGAGGAAAATACTTAGAGATAAAAGCATCTTTGCATTTGTTCCATGAATCAATACTATTTTTAGGCAAAGATGAAAACCAAGATTTAGCATGATCTCTAAGTGAAAAAGGAAATAGCTTCAACTTAACAATATCATTATCGACATCTTTCTTCTTTTGCATGTCACACAAATCAACGAAGCTATTAAGATGGGTAGCGGCATCTTCACTAGGAAGGCCGGAGAATGGATCTTTCATGACAAGATTCAGGAAAGCAGTATTAATTTCACAAGATTCAGCATCGGTAAGAGGAGCAATCGCAGTGCTAAGGAAATGATTATTGTTGGTATTGCTGAAGTCACACAATTTAGTATTATCTTGAGTCATCGCGACAAACAAGCAATCCAACACACGAGCAAACGGGCAAAAAGAGGCAAATAGAGAGGGAGGATAAAGAGAGAGAGAGGGTGAATAAAACGGAAAGGGTGAATTGGGGGAGAGGAAAACGAGAGGCAAATGGCAAATAATGTAATGCGGGAGATAGCGATTGTGATGGGTACTTGGTATGTTGACTTTTGTGCAGACTCCCCGGCAACGGCGCCAGAAATTCTTCTTGCTACCTCTTGAGCACTGCATTGGATTTCCCCGAAGAGGAAGGGATGATGCAGCAAAGTAGTGTAAGTATTTCCCTCGGTTTTTGAGAACCAAGGTATCAATCCAGTAGGAGGCTACGCTTGAGTCCCTCGTACCTACACAAAAACAATAGCTCAATGCAACCAATGCGCTTAGGGGTTGTCAATCCCTTCACGGTCACTTACGAAAGTGAGATCTGATAGAGATGATAAATAATATTTTTGGTATTTTTGGTATAGATATGCAAAGTAAAAAGTAAAAGCTAAGTAAAAGCAAAGCAATAATAAAGTGACGGAGATTAATATGATGATAAAGAGACCCGGGGGCCATAGGTTTCACTAGTGGCTTCTCTCAAGAGCATAAGTATTCTACGGTGGGTGAACAAATTACTATTGAGCAATTGACAGAATTGAGCATAGTTATGAGAATATCTAGGTATGATCATGTATATAGGCATCACGTCCGAGACAAGTAGACCGAAACGATTCTGCATCTACTACTATTACTCAACTCATCGAACGCTATCCAGCATGCATCTAGAGTATTAAGTTAAAAACAGAGTAATGCCTTAAGCAAGATGACATGATGTAGAGGGATAGTTTCATGCAATATGATAAAAAAACCATCTTGTTATCCTCGATGGCAATGATACAATACGTGCCTTGCTGCCCCTTCTGTCACTGGGAAAGGACACCGCAAGATCGAACCCAAAGCTAACCACTTCCCCCATGGCAAGAACAACCAATCTAGTAGGCCAAACCAAACTGATAATTCGAAGAGACTTGCAACCAATCATACATAAAAGAATTCAGAGAAGATTCAAATATTATTCATAGATAGACTGGATCATAAACCCACAATTCATCAGTCTCAACAAACACACCGCAAAAAGAAGATTACATCGAATAGATCTCCACGAGAGAGGGGGGGAACATTGTATTGAGATCCAAAAAGAGAGAAGAAGCCATCTAGCTACTAGCTATGGACCCGTAGGTCTGAAGTAAACTACTCACACTTCATCGGAGGGGCTTGGATGATGATGTAGAAGCCCTCCGTGATCGATGCCTCCTCTGGCGGAGCTCCGGAACAGGCCCCAAGATGGGATCTCGTGGATACAGAAAGTTGCGGCGGTGGAATTAGGTTTTTGGCTCCTGTTCTGATTGTTTGGGGGTACGTGGATATATATAGGAGGAAGAAGTACGTCGGTGGAGCTTCGAGGGGCCCACGAGGCAGGGGGCGTGCCCTCTACCCTCGTGACCGCCTCGTGGCTTTCCTGACGGAGGGTCCAAGTCTCCCGGGTCTTATCTGATGAGAAAATCACGTTCCCGAAGGTTTCATTCCATTTGGACTCCGTTTGATATTCCTTTTCTTCGAAACCCTAAAATAGGCCAAAAAAACAGCAATTCTGGGCTGGGCCTCCGGTTAATAGGTTAGTCCCAAAAATAATATAAAAGTGGAAAATAAAGCCCAATATAGTCCAAAATAGTAGATAATATAGCATGGAGCAATCAAAAATTATAGATACGTTGGAGACGTATCAGGCCCATGCGCCTAGGGTTGGGGGAACCCAAAAGGGGGGCGCCCCCTTGGCTTGGGGGGCAAGCCCCCTCCCCTTGGCCGCCGCCCCCCTCTAGATCTCATCTAGAGGGGCCTATCCCTTTCCCCATTCGCCCTATAAATAGAGGGGTGGAGGGAGGGCAGCAGGACCACATCCAAGGCACAACCCTCCCCCTCTCCAACACCCCCTCCTCCTTCGTTGAGCTTGGCGAAGCCCTGCCGGAGAACTACAAGCTCCACCACCACGCCGTCGTGCTGCTAGAGCTCTTCCCCAACTTCTCCTCCCCCCTTGCTGGATCAAGAAGGAGGAGACGTCCCTGTGCTGTACGTGTGTTGAACGCGGAGGCGCCGTTGTTCGGCGCTTAGATCGGAATCAACCGCGATCTGAATCGCTGCAAGTATGACTCCTTCATCCGCGTTCTTGTAACGCTTCCGCATCGCGATCTTCAAGGGTATGAAGATGCACTCCCCTCTCTCTTGTTGCTAGTCTCTCCATAGATTGATCTTGGTGATGCGTAGAAAATGTTAATTTCTGCAACGATCCCCAACAGTGGCATCATGAGCTAGGTCTATGCGTAGTTTCTATGCACGAGTAGAACACAAGTTGTTGTGAGCGTCGATTTTGTCAATTTACTTATCGTTACTAGTCTTATCTTGATTCGGCGGCATCGTAGGATGAAGCGGCCCAGACCGACCTTACACGTACGCTTATGTGAGACAGGTTCCACCGACTGACATGCACTAGTTGCATAAGGTGGCTAGCGGGTGTCTGTCTCTCCCACTTTAGTCGGATCGGATTCGATGAAAAGGGTCCTTATGAATGGTAAATAGAAATTGGCATATCACGTTGTGGTTTTGGCATAGGTAAGAAACGTTCTTGCTAGAAACCTATAGCAGCCACGTAAAAACTTGCAACAACAATTAGAGGACGTCTAACTTGTTCTTGCAGCATATGCCGTGTGATGTGATATGGCCAAAAGGATGTGATGAATGATATATGTGATGTATGAGATTGATCATGTTCTTGTAATAGGAATCACGACTTGCATGTTGATGAGTATGACAACCGGCAGGAGCCATACTGAAAACGCCATGTAATTATTTTACTTTATTGCTAACCGTTAGCCATAGTAGTAGAAGTAACAATTGGTGAGACAACTTCATGAAGACACGATGATGGAGATCATGGTGTCATGCTAGTGACAATGATGATCATGGCGCCCCGAAGATGGAGATCAAAAGGAGCAAAATGATATTGGCCATATCATGTCACTATTTGATTGCATGTGATGTTTATCATTTTTTACATCTTATTTGCTTAGAACGACAGTAGCTTAAATAAGATGATCCCTCGCAATAATTTCAAGAAAGTGTTCCCCTAACTGTGCACCGTTGCTAAGGTCCGTTGTTTCGAAGCACCACGTGATGATCGGGTGTGATAGGTTCTAACGTTCGCATACAACGGGTGTAAGCCAGATTTACACATGCAATACACTTAGGTTGACTTGACGAGCCTAGCATATACAGACATGGCCTCGGAACACGGAAGGCCGAAAGGTCGAACATGAGTCGTATAGAAGATACGATCAACATGAAGATGTTCATCGATGATGACTAGTCCGTCTCACGTGATGATCGGACACGGCCTAGTTGACTCGGATCATGTATCACTTAGATGACTAGAGGGATGTCTATCTGAGTGGGAGTTCATTAAATAATTTGATTAGATTAACTTAATTATCATGAACATAGTCTAAAAATCTTTGCAATATGTCTTGTAGATTAAATGGCCCACGCTAATGTTGCCCTCAACTTCAACGCGTTCCTAGAGAAAACCAAGCTGAAAGACGATGGTAGCAACTACACGGACTGGGTCTGTAACCTGAGGATTGTCCTCATAGCTGCCAAGAAAGCATATGTCCTTGAAGCACCGCTAGGTGAAGCACCTGTTTTCCCAACAACTCAAGACGTTATGAACGCCTGGCAGTCACGTAGTGATGATTATTCCTTGGTTCAGTGCGGCATGCTTTACAGCTTAGAATCAGGGCTCCAAAAGCGTTTTGAGCAGCATAGAGCATATGAGATGTTCCAAGAGCTGAAAATGGTTTTCCAAGCTCATGCCCGGGTCGAGAGATATGAAGTCTCCGACAAGTTCTACAGTTGTAAGATGGAGGAGAATAGTTCTGTCAGCGAGCACATACTCAAAATGTTTGGGTTGCACAACCGCTTGTCTCAGCTGGGAGTTAATCTCCTGGATGACGTGGTCATTGACAGAATCCTTCAGTCGCTCCCACCTAGCTACAAGAGCTTTGTGATGAATTTCAATATGCGGGGGATGGAGAAAACCATTCCTGAGGTATATTCAATGCTAAAATCAGCGGAGGTGGAGATCAAAAAGGAACATCAAGTGTTGACGGTCAATAAACCACTAGTTTCAAGAAAGGCAAGGGTAAGAAGAACTTCAAGAAGGACGGCATGGGAGTTGCCGCGCCCGGTAAGCCAGTTGCCGGGAAGAAGCCAAAGCATGGACCCAAGCCTGAGACTGAGTTCTTCTATTGCAAGGGAAACGGTCACTGGAAGCGGAACTGCCCCAAGTACTTAGCGGATAAGAAGGCCGGCAATACCAAAGGTATATATGATATACATGTTATTGATGTGTACCTTACCAGCACTCGTAGTAGCTCCTGGGTATTTGATACCGGTGCAGTTGCTCATATTTGTAACTCAAAACAGGAGCTGCGGAATAAGCGGAGACTGGCGAAGGACAAGGTGTCGATGCGCGTTGGGAATGGTTCCAAGGTCGATGTGATCGCCGTCGGCACGCTACCTCTACATTTACCTACGGGATTAGTTTTAAAGCTCAACAATTGTTATTTAGTGCCAGCTTGAGCATGAACATTGTATCTGGATCTCGCTTAATGCGAGATGGATACTCGTTTAAATCTGAGAATAATCGTTGTTCTATTTATATGAGAGACATGTTTTATGGTCATGCCCCACTAGTCAATAGTTTATTCTTATTTAATCTCGAACGTGACGTTACACATATTCACATTGTGAATGCCAAAAGATGTAAGGTTGATAATGATAGCCCCACATACTTGTGGCACTGCCGCCTTGGTCACATTGGTGTCAAACGCATGAAGAAACTCCATGCAGATGGACTTTTGGAGTCTCTTGATTATGAATCATTTGACATGTGTGAACCATGCCTCATGGGCAAAATGACCAAGACTCCGTTCTCCGGAACAATGGAGCAAGCAACCAACTTATTGGAAATCATACATACTGATGTGTGCGGTCCAATGAGCATTGAGGCTTGCGGTGGTTATCGTTATGTTCTCACCCTCACTGACGACTTAAGTAGATACGGGTATGTCTACTTAATGAAACACAAGTCTGAGACCTTTGAAAATTTCAAGGAATTTCAGAATGAGGTTGAGAATCAAGGTGATAGGAAAATAAAGTTCTTACGATCAGATCGTGGAGGGGAATATTTGAGTCACGAATTTGGCACGCCCTTAAGGAAATGTGGAATTGTTTCACAACTCACGCCGCCTGGAACACCTCAGCATAATGGTGTGTCCGAACGTTGTAATCGCACTCTATTAGATATGGTGCGATCTATGATGTCTCTTGTCGATCTACCACTATCATTTTGGGGTTATGCTTTAGAGACTGCCGCATTCACTTTAAATAGGGCTCCGTCGAAATCCATTGAGACGACACCATATGAATTATGGTTTGGGAAGAAACCTAAGCTGTCATTTCTGAAAGTTTGGGGATGCGATGCTTATGTCAAGAAAACTTCAACCTGAAAAGCTCGAACCCAAGTCGGAAAGATGCGTCTTCATAGGATACCCTAAGGAAACTATTTGGTATACCTTCTACCTCAGATCTGAAGGCAAGATCTTTGTTGCCAAGAAAGGATCCTTTCTAGGGAAAGAGTTTCTCTCGAAAGAAGTAAGTGGGAGGAAAGTAGAACTTGATGAAGTACTGCCTCTTGAACCAGAAAGTAGCGCAGCTCAAGAAAATGTTTCTGTGGTGCATGCACCGACTAGAGAGGAAGTTAATGATGATGATCAAGGAACTCAGGATCAAGTTGCTACTGAACTTTGTAGGTCCACAAGGACACGTTCCACACCAGAATGGTATGGCAACTAAGGGAGTCCTGGATTAGGGGGTCTCCGGACAGCCGGACTATATCGTTTGGCCGGACTGTTGGACTATGAAGATACAAGATTGAAGACTTCATCCTGTGTCCGGATGGGACTCTCCTTGGCATGGAAGGAAAGCTTGGCAACACGGATATGTAGATCTCCTTCCTTGTAACCGACTCTGTGTAACCCTAGCCCCCTCCGGTATCTATATAAACCGGAGGGTTTTAGTCCATAGGACAACAATCATACCATAGGCTAGCTTTTAGGGTTTAGCCTCTACGATCTTGTGGTCGATCAACTCTTGTAATACTCATACTATCAAGATCAATCAAGCAGGAAGTAGGGTATTACCTCCATCGAGAGGGCCCGAACCTGGGTAAACATCGTGTCCCCCGCCTCCTGTTACCATCCGCCTTAGACGCACAGTTCGGGACCCCCTACCCGAGATCCACCGGTTTTGACATCGACATTGGTGCTTTCATTGAGAGTTCCATTGTGCCGTCACCATAAGGCTTGATGGCTCCTTCGATCATCAGTAACGATGCGGTTCGGGGTGAGGTTTTCCTCCCCGGACAAATCTTCGTATTCGGCGGCTTCTCACTGCGGGCCAACTCGCTTGGCCATCTGGAGCAGATCGAGAGCTACGCCCCTGGCCATCAGGCCAGGTTCGGAAACTTAAACTACACTACCAACATCCGCGGAGACTTGATCTTAGACGGATTCGGGCCCATGTCAGGTGCGCCGCACAATCACGATGAGCATGACGTAACTCTGTCGTCGGACAGTGTTCGGGAGATCACACCCGCAACTACTCCAGGCCTCAATCTGGAGCAAATCGCGCCATCCGAGGATGGGGGGATAGACCCCGCCATGGAGGCCGCACTCTCAGTGGCGATGGAGCCGGATACTGACTTCACCCCTTACGAGAGCCGTGTTGCCGAACCACTGGATTCGTCTCCAGCCACGGACTCTGAGCCGCCTGCGTCCGTGCCTATCGAATCCGATTGGGCGCCGATCATGGAGTTCACCTCCGCGGATATCTTTCAGCACTCACCTTTCAGCGACGTGCTAAATTCATTAAGGTCTCTCTCCTTGTCAGGAGAACCTTGGTCGAACTATATCCGGCTAGAATGGGATGCGGACGACGAAGAAATTCGCTCCCCACCCACCACCCACTTAGTAGCCATTGTCGACGATTTAACCGACATGCTCGACTTCGAATCCAAAGACATCGACGGTATGGACGACGATGTAGGAGACGAACAGGAACCACCACCCACAGGGCGCTGGACCGCCACCTCATCATATGATATATACATGGTGGACACCCCCAAAGAAGGCAATGGCGACGAGACAGCGGGGGATGACCCCTCCAAGAAGCAACCCAAGCATCGACGTCAGTGGCGCCGCTCTAAGTCCCGCCATAGCAAAAGTAGTGATACCGGCACAAGAGACAATAACACTCCGGATAGTGCCGAAGACGACAACAATCCCCTCCAGCACGATTTAGAGTGGGAGGGTGAACAAGCTAGCCCTCCAGAGCAGGCAGCAGATAGAGAATCGGAGGAGGACAATTACATGCCTCTCTCCGAAGACGAGGTGAGCCTCGGCGATGAAGAATTTATCGTGCCTGAGGATCCCGTCGAGCAGGAGCGCTTCAAGCACCGGCTTATAGCCACAGCAAATAGCTTGAAGAAAAAGCAACAACAGCTTCGAGCTGATCAAGATTTGCTAGCAGACAAATGGACTGAAGTCCTTGCAGCCGAGGAATACAAACTCGAGCGCCCCTCCAAGAGTTACCCAAAGTGCATGTCGCTACCCTGACTCGAGGAGGAAGCATTGAAACCTACATCACCAGTGTACGATGCGGCTAACCGGCCACCTCGTGGCCGAGCCAGAGAGGCATTTCAGCCTGAAGTTCAGCCTGCACCCCGCCGCCACTCAAAAAAAAAATCAAGGCCCGGGGCAACACACGGGACCTGCGAGACGTATTGGAAAGCACGGCAAAACATGCAAGGTCGATATACGGGTCTCGGGGGCGCGCGCCAACGCGGGACGATGACCGTCACGCCAAATACACTAAAAGTAAATCCGGTCGGGCCGAATACAGCAGACAAGACTCATATGAACTGTGTCGTGATATAGCCCAACACAGAGGCGCCGCACACCCCATATGCTTCACTGATGAATTTATGGATCACGAATTCCCGGAGGGTTTTAAACCCGTAAATATCGAATTGTATGATGGTACAACAGATCCCGCTGTATGGATTGAGGATTTCCTCCCCACATCCACATGGCTCGCGGAGATGATCTGCATGCCATCAAGTACCTCCCACTAAAACTCAAAGGACCAGCTCGGCATTGGCTAAATAGCTTGCCAGCAGACTCCGTCGACAGTTGGGAGGATTTGGAAGGCGCATTCCTTGACAACTTCCAGGGCACTTATGTGCGACCACCGGATGCTGATGACTTGAGCCATATAACTCAGCAGCCAGGGGAATCGGCCAGGAAATTCTGGACACAGTTCCTAACTAAGAAAAAGCAAATTGTCGACTGTCCGGATGCAGAGGCCTTAGCGGCATTCAAGCATAACATCCGTGATGAGTGGCTCACCCGGCACCTCGGCCAGGAGAAGCCGAAGTCTATGGCAGCCCTCACGACACTCATGACCCGCTTTTGCGTGGGCGAGGATAGCTGGCTGGCTCGCAGCAACAACACATCAAGGAATCCGGGCACTTCGAATACCAAAGATGTCAACGGCAGACCATGTCGTAACAGACACAAGCGCCGCAACAACGGCGATAACGCCGATGATACGGCAGTCAATGCCAGATTCAGAGGCTCTAGATCCGGTCAGCGGAAAAAGCCATTCAAAAGAAGTACTCCGGGCCCGTCCAGTTTGGATCGCATACTTGATCGCTCGTGTCAAATCCATGGCACTCCCGATAAGCCAACCAATCACACCAACAGAGAATGTTGGGTGTTCAAGCAGGCCGGCAAGTTGAATGCTGAAAACAAGGACAACGGGCTGCATAGTGATGACGAGGAGGAGCCCCGGCCGCCGAACACGGGAGGACAGAAGAGGTTCCCCCCACAAGTGAAGACGGTGAGCATGATATACGCAACCCACATTCCCAAGAGGGAACGGAAGTGTGCACTAAGGGACGTATATGCGATGGAGCCCGTCGCCCCAAAGTTCAACCCATGGTCCTCTTGTTCGATCACCTTCGATCGCAGGGACCACCCCACTAGTATCCGTCATGGCGGATCCGCCACATTGGTCCTAGACCCCATCATCAACGGATTTCACCTCACTCGAGTCCTTATGAACGGCGGCAGCAGCCTGAACCTGCTCTATCAGGATACAGTGCGCAAAATGGGTATAGATCCCTCGAGGATCAAACCCACCAAAACCACCTTTAAGGGCGTCATCCCAGGTGTAGAGGCCCATTGCACGGGCTCAATCACACTAGAAGCGGTCTTCGGATCTCTAGACAACTTCCGAAGCGAGGAGTTAATCTTCGATATCGTCCCGTTCTGCAGTGGCTATCACGCACTGCTCGGGCGAAACGCATTTGCAAAATTCAATGTGGTACCGCATTACGCATACCTCAAGCTCAAGATGCCAGGACCTAGGGGGGTCATAACGGTCAATAGAAACACAGAACGCTTGCTCCGCACGGAAGAGCACACTTCGGCCCTCGCAGCAGAAGCACAAAGCAGCCTTTTAAGGCAAACCGCCAATTCGGCGATACAGCCCCCGGACACCGTCAAGCGAGTCCGGAGTAACCTGCAACAGGTCGCCTGGCACGTTCAGAGCTCGCCTAGCAATTAGGCCCCCATCCCAGTCCCAGTCAAGGGACGAAATCCATGCCGTGCGTACATAATTACGCACTGAAAATACCATGGGCATAGGCGGGGGCACGATCAGGGCACGTCCCGCAATGCGGCTTAACCTCCCTAGGGGCTGCATACCTTTATCATTTTTTCTCTTTCAGGACCTTACTCTCTGGAAGCCCTTTCCGGCAGTATGATTGCCGGACACATTACGGGAAGGAACAACCAAGGAGGCAAGAAGCTAAGACGTACAAGGGAACCCCCAGGTGGTCTCTAATAACAATCGATATACCCGCTTTTTACTACCCATACGCAGCTTGCCCTTGGATAGGACATGTCAAATAGTCCTATTTTTTGCTTATTGCACTACTTGTATCAGTACGCTTCGACGTATTATTTAAATAACAATGCATAGCATTAGTCTATTATTGCCTTATCCATCCATTTTTTCTTATATGTTCATTTACGACAACTTGCACCCGTACATTCTGGTACGGTCAGTACGCCAGGGGCTTTCGTTTACCGCATAATACGGCGTGAGAAGTCCGAACACGTTCGAAAGTGCGGCACCCCGAACTTATAGCATTATATGCATCAGCTCCGAATCATGTCTTGGGTCAATAGTTGGGTTTGCCCGGCTCCCATGTTTTGGTACCTTACGTTCCGCTATATCAGCTAAGGTAGCGCTGAGAGAACTACTGCGATTGTGTCCCGGTTCTTCCAGACGAGCACCTCAGTAGAGAAAGCCGAAAACTGACTGTCATGATAAGGCGAGAGCTGGTCGCTGTTCGAGAGGTCTCAAGTCCTTAAAGACTTTTTCCGCTTCAGGCGAGGAGTTGGCCTTGCCCGACTTAGAAGTATATAGTGCCCCAAATTCGGCCTTCCGAATACTAGGGGCTTCGCCAAAATTTAAAATTGTAGACTTCTATGACTAAGTGAGAGTGATAAAGCCTTATAATCCAATTGCCTGGTTCGTTGTGCTGAACACCTCCCTCGAAGGACCCAAAATTGGGATAAAGAGTGCTCAGGTTTATCCCGAACACCCCAGTACTAGTTACATGGGGGCAGAAGCCGATGACTGGCCAACTCTCAGATTTTATAAACGGCCGCACAGAAGGTAATATTTTAAATTCAAAAAGTGTTGCATAGTGCAAATGAACTCGTTTCACATTACAGGATCACATGAGCATGTTCATTCAAAAATTACATCTCTAGCACATTCCTCCGCCACAAGGCGGGAACCCTTCAGGACACTGTCATAATACATTTCGGGGCAGCGATGCTCCTTGCCCTCCGGCGGCCCCTCCTTCACCAGCTTTACGGCGTCCAGCTTCGCCCAGTGCACCTTCGCCCGGGCAAAAGCCCTGCGCACACCCTCGATGCAGACGGACCGCTTTATGACTTCAAGTCGTGGGCAGGAATCCACAAGCCGCCTCACCAGACCGAAGTAGCTGCTAGGCAGGGGATCGCCAGGCCACATCTGGACTATAAGACCCTTCATGGCCTGTTCGGCCACCTTGTGAAGCTCGACCAGTTGCTTCAGCTGGTCGCTCAAGGGAATTGGGTGTTCGGTCCCAGTATATTGATACCAGAACAACTTTTCCATTGAGCTCCCCTCCTCAGCTCGGTAAAACTCCGCGGCATCCAGTACACTGCGGGGAAGATCTGCGAACGCTCCTGGAGAGCTCCGAACTCAGGTAAGTAAAAGGAAAGTTTCCTTCACATGCTTACTTTGCATAATGAATTCCTTACCCGCTGCTATCTTCTTCACCGCATCAATCTCCTGGAGGGCCTTGTGGGCTTCAGCCTTAGCGCTCTGTGCGCTTTCGAGCGCCTTCGCAAGCTCGGACTCTCACGTCTTAGAGTCAAGCTCCAAGGACTCGTGTTTTTTGGCGAGAGCCTCGAGCTCTTGCTGCACCTCACCTACCCGGGCTTCTTGCTTTTCTCGCTCAATGCGCTCCTTGGCCGCTTTGTCTTCGGCCTCGGACAGCGCCTTCTTTAGGGTCGCCACCTCGGTCATGGCCCCTGGCAAATTCATGATGATCCTATTACTTTACAACCGAATTTCTTTTTAATATATAGACAAGGTATTGCTTACCTTTGCTCTCCTCGAGCTGCCTCTTGGTAAGGCCGAGCTCTTCCTTGGACCCCTCAAGGCCCTGCTTCAGTGCAGCGACCTCCGCAGTACGTGCGGCAGCGGCCAGCAGTGAAGCCTGCATATGCACATAGACATATTTTGATTAGATTCCTGAGTCATTATTTGATCCTCTATTCGGCCTTTCTTCGCGAACGCCAAACAGAGCATCAGAGCCTACTGTCTATGTGGTAATATTTTCCTATATTTTGATTGCTTACCTGAAAGCCTGTTAGGAGGCTGGCACAAGCTTCGGTTAGTCCGTTTTTGGTGGACTGAACTTTCTCGATCACCGCACTCATGATAGTGCGGTGCTCTTCGTCGATGGAAGTGCCGCGAAGCGCTTCCAGCAAGTTGTCCGATGCCTCTGGATGGACAGAGGCCACAGGCACGGGCGGCTTGCCCCTCTTAACGGGGGGTCGCCTGCCGGAGTCCGAAACCACCGAAGGTTCCGGCGCAGTGTTCGGCTGGAGGCCGAACTTGGAGCCCGTGGGAGTCTTGCTCCCTTTGTGCCCAGGGTCCGGAAGGTCGCCTCGAGGCGCCCCCAGGACTACCTCCCCTCGGCTCGGTGCCTTTTGAGACAACACCTCGACGTTGTCCATAGGGCAAGGGGTGGAGGCGGTCGGAAGTGAATCTCTATTCATATCCGACGAGTCCAAAGAACCGTCCGACGAAGATACATCGAGACGGGCTCGGGACGGACTGCATAATCATATTCGGCGTAAGGAGAAGCAGTGCAATAAAACATACCATGAATTACTATGGTATCCGGATACTTACGACTTCGCCAGAGGCTTGTCCCTGGGTAACCACTCGTCGTCGCTGTAGGCGGCCGTCGTGGAGCAGTCCGGAAGGAGGGTCCTTCCCTTCTTGGACCCTTCGGCCTCCCCGGTTGTGGCGGCCTTCCTTTTCTTGTCTCCCCTGGATGAGGGGGGGAGAACTTTCCTCTTCCTCCTCCTCGTTTTCGTGGGAGGAGTGCGCTTCGGAGTTATCGGATGATGAGTCTGATATAACCTTGCGCCGGAGACCCTTTCGGGTCCCCGTGGCCTTCCTCTTGGCCTTCTTCACCGGCACCTCGTAAGGTGCCGGAACCAGCATCTCCGTTAGGAGAGCATCTGCAGGATCTTCAGGCAGGGGGGCTGGGCAATCAATCTGCTCCGCTGTCTCTACCCAGTCCTGTTAATGGCATGGAAGCTTAGATCTCGCACATGATTAAACTGGGGCAAATAAATACCCTGTGAGATATAAAAACTTACCGGATTGGCATGGCACTTTGCGTTGAGTCTGTGGTCCTCGGTAAGGGGAGGAGGTACCTCGGCGCCCTTGAACAGCACCTTCCAGACGTCCTTGTGTGTCGTGTCGAAGAGCTCTCGCAGCGCCTGGTGCTTGGCCGGGTCGAACTCCCACAAATTGAATACCCGTCGTTGACACGGGAGGATCTGGCGGAAGAGCATGACCTAGACCATGTTGACGAGCTTGATTTTCTTGCTCATCATGTTCTTGGTCCAGGTCTGGAGCCCGGTTAGCTCTACCGGGGAACCCCAGGACAGGCCCTTCTCTTTCCAGGAAGTGAGCCGCGTGGGGATTCCAGATCGAAATTCGGGGGCCGCCACCCAGTTGGTGTCGCGCGGCTCGGTGATGTAGAACCACCCCGATTGCCACCCCTTTATGGTCTCCACATAGGAGCCTTCGAGCCAGGTGACATTAGGCATTTTGCCCACCATGGAGCCTCCACACTCTGCTTGCTGGCCGACCACCACCTTCGGTTTAACATTGAAGGTCTTCAGCCACAGGCCGAAGTGGGGCCTGATGCGGAGGAAGGCCTCACACACGACGATAAACGCTGAGATGTTGAGGATGAAATTGGGGGCCAGATCATGAAAATCCAGCCCGTAGTAGAACATGAGCCCGTGGACAAACGGGTGAAGGGGAAATCCCAGTCCGCGAACAAAGTGGGTAAGGAAAACTAACCTCTCATGGGGTTCGGGCGTAGGGATGATCTGCCCCGCATCTGGCAGCCGGTGCGTGATGTCCGCGGCCAGATATCCGGCTTCCCGTAGCTTTGTGATGTTATCCTCCGTGATGGAGGAGACCATCCACTTGCCTCCCGCTCCGAACATGCTTGGAGTGGTTTAAGGAGAAAGACACGAACTTGGGCACTGGAGCTCGAGTGTGCGAGAATGGATAAGCAAGGAGGAAGAAGGCGTGGGTAAAAAGGGTGAATCTTTGTCCCTTTATAAGGGCGGAAGAGGCGATGTGCCTCCCCACTTACCTGGTAAAATCGCTTATTCCACGAATGCCATAATTGATGGCGCGGTTGGGTTACCCATACCCGTATTGATGAGAATCCCGTGATAAGGGGACACGATCTCTGCTTCGACAAGACGTGTCAAGAAAACCGCCTTGCGATATGTGTAGTGCTGGTTGAGAAAAACGGTTTGAATAATGACCGGGCCATGGCATGATGTCATGTTGCTAAACGTGTCAGCAGATTAGATTTGTGGAAATATTATTCTCTCTATGGTGGTATGTGGAACTTGTTTTGTAGAGCCGGACACTATCCTTATGTTCAAAATCTTCTATGGAGTATTCGGAGGAAGAACCCGCCTTGCAATGCCGAAGACAAATCTGCGCGCCGGACTCATCGTCATTGAAACCTGGTTCGGGGGCTACTGAGGGAGTCCTGGATTAGGGGGTCTTCGGACAGCCGAACTATATCCTTTGGCTGGACTGTTGGACTATGAAGATACAAGATTGAAGACTTCATCTCGTGTCCGGATGGGACTCTCCTTGGCGTGGAAGGAAAGCTTGGCAATACGGATATGTAGATCTCCTTCCTTGTAACCGACTCTGTGTAACCCTAGACCCCTCCGATGTCTATATAAACCGGAGGGTTTTAGTCTGTAGGAAAACAATCATACCATAGGCTAGCTTCTAGGGTTTAGCCTCTACGATCTCATGGTCGATCAACTCTTGTAATACTCATATCATCAAGATCAATCAAGCAGGAAGTAGGGTATTACCTCCATCGAGAGGGCCCGAACCTGGGTAAACATCATGTCCCCCGCCTCCTGTTACCATCCGCCTTAGACGCACAGTTCGGGACCCCCTACCCGAGATCCACCGGTTTTGACACCGACAGCAACCCTGTCCTAGAAATAATGTTGTTAGACAACGGTGAGCCTTCGAACTATGAAGAAGCGATGGCGGGCCTAGATTCCAACAAATGGATTGAAGCCATGAAATCTGAGATAGGATCCATGTATGAAAAAAAATTATGGACTTTGACAGACTTGCCCGATGATCGGCGAGACATAGAAAATAAATGGATCTTTAAGAAGAAGACGGACGCGGATGGCAATGTGACCATCTATAAAGCTTGACTTGTCGCTAAGGGTTATCGACAAGTTCAAGGGGTTGACTACGATGAGACCTTCTCACCCGTAGCGAAGCTGAAGCCCGTCCGAATCATGTTAGCAATTGCCACATTCTATGATTATGAGATATGGTAAATGGACGTCAAAACGGCATTCCTTAATGGTCTCCTTAAGGAAGAATTGTATATGATGCAGCCGGAAGGTTTTGTCGATCCTAAGAATGCTGACAAGGTATGCAAGCTCCAATGCTCAATCTATGGGCTGGTGCAAGCATCTCGGAGTTGGAACATTCGCTTTGATGAGATGATCAAAGCGTTTGGCTTTACGCAGATTTATGGAGAAGCCTGTGTTTACAAGAAAGTGAGTGGGAGCTCTGTAGCATTTCTCATATTGTATGTGGATGGCATACTATTGATGGAAAATGATATAAAACTCTTGGAAAGCATAAAGGCCTACTTGAATAAGTGTTTTTCAATGAAGGACCTTGGAGAAGCTGCTTATATATTAGGCATCAAGATCTATAGGGATAGATCGAGACGCCTCATTGGTCTTTCACAAAGCACGTACCTTGACAAGATATTGAAGAAGTTCAATATGGATCAGTCCAAGAAGGGGTTCTTGCCTGTATTGCAAGGTGTGAGATTGAGCACGGCTCAATGCCCGACCGCGGCAGACGATAGAGGAAAGATGAGTGTCATCCCCTATGCCTCGGCCATAGGGTCTATTATGTATGCCATGCTGTGTACCAGACCTGATGTAAACCTTGCCGTAAGTTTGGTAGGAAGGTACCAAAGTAATCCCGGCATGGAACACTGGACAGCGGTCAAGAATATCCTGAAGTACCTGAAAAGGACTAAGGATATGTTTCTCGTTTATGGAGGTGACAAGAGCTCATCGTAAAGGGTTACGTCGATGCTAGCTTCGACACAGATCTGGATGACTCCAAGTCACAAACCAGATACGTGTATATTTTGAATGGTGGGGCAGTCAGCTGGTGCAGTTGCAAGCAAAGCGTCGTGGCGAGATCTACATTTGAAGTGGAGTACATGGCAGCCTCGGAGGCAGCACATGAAGCAATCTGGATGAAGGAGTTCATTACCGACCTAGGAGTTATTCCCAATGTGTCGGGCCCGATGGCTCTCTTCTGTGACAACACTGGAGTTATTGCCCTGGCCAAGGAGCCCAGGTTTCACAAGAAGACTAGGCATATCAAGCGTCGCTTCAACTCCATTCGTGAAAATGTTCAAGATGGAGATATAGATATTTGTAAAGTGCATACGGACCTGAATGTCACAGATCCGTTAACTAAACCTCATCCACGAGCAAAACATGATCAACACCAGAACTCTATGGGTGTTCGATTCATCATGATGTAACTAGATTATTGACTCTAGTGCAAGTGGGAGACTGTTGAAAATATGCCCTAGAGGCAATAATAAAATGGTTATTGTTATATTTCCTTGTTCATGATAATTGTCTATTGTTCATGCTATAATTGTGTTATCCGGAAATCATAATACATGTGTGAATACATGGACCACAACATGTCCCTAGTGAGCCTCTAGTTGACTAGCTCGTTGATCAATAGACGGTTATGGTTTCCTGACCATGGACATTGAATGTCGTTGATAACGGGATCACATCATTAGGAGAATGATGTGATGGAAAAGACCCAATCCTAAGCATAGCACAAGATCGTGTAGTTCGTCTACTAAAGCTTTTCTAATGTCAAGTATCATTTCCTTAGACCATGAGATTGTGCAACTCCCGGATGCCGTAGGAATACTTTGGGTGTGCCAAACGTCACAACGTAACTGGGTGGCTATAAAGGCACACTACGGGTATCTCCGAAAGTGTCTGTTGAGTTGGCACGAATCAAGACTGGGATTTGTCACTCCATGTGACGGAGAGGTATCTCTGGGCCCACTCGGTAAGACATCATCATAATGAGCTCAATGTGATCAAGGAGTTGATCACGGGATGATGTGTTACGGAATGAGTAAATAGACTTGCCGGTAACGAGATTGAACATGGTATAGGGATACTGACGATCGAATCTCGGGCAAGTATCATACCGGTAGACAAAGGGAATTGTATACGGGATTGATTGAATCCCCGACATTGTGGTTCATCCGATGAGATCATCATGGAACATGTGGGAACCAACATGGGTATCCAGATCCCGTTGTTGGTTATTGGCCGGAGAGATGTCTCGGTCATGTCTGCATGATTCCCTAACCCGTAGGGTCTACACACTTAAGGTTCGGTGACGCTAGAGTTGTTATGGGAAATAGTATGCAGTTACGGAATGTTTTTAGGAGTCCCGGATGAGATCCCGGACATCACGAGGAGTTTCGGAATGGTCCGGAGGTGAAGATTTATATATGGGAAGTCATCATACGGTCACCGGAAGTGTTCGGGGGTTTATCGGTATTGTACCGGGACCACCGAAGGGGTTCCGGGGGTCCACTGGGAGGGTCCACCTGCCCTGGAGGGCCCTATGGGTTGTATGTGGAAGGGAACCAGCCCCTAAGTGGGCTGGGCGCCACCCCCCCCTAGGGCCCATGCCCCTGGGGTTGGGGGGAACCCTAAAGGGGGGTGTCCCCTTGGCTTGGGGGGCAAGCCCCCTCCCCTTGGCCGTCGCCCACCTCTAGATCTCATCTAGAGGGGCCAACCCCCTTCCCCATTCGCCATATAAATAGAGGGGTGGAGGGAGGGCAGCAGGACCACATCCAAGGCGCAGCCCTCCCCCTCTCCAACACCCCCTCCTCCTCCGTTGAGCTTGGCGAAGCCCTGCCGGAGAACTGAAAGCTCCACCACCACGCCGTCGTGCTGCCGGAGCTCTTCCCCAACTTCTCCTTCCCCCTTGCTGGATCAAGAAGGAGGAGACGTCACCGGGCTGTACATGTATTGAACGCGGAGGCACCGTTGTTCAGCGCTTAGATCGGAATCAACCGCGATCTGAACCGTTGCGAGTACAACTCCTTCATCCGCGTTCTTGTAACGCTTCCGCATCGCGATCTTCAAGGGTATGAAGATGCACTCCCCTCTCTCTCGTTGCTAGTCTCTCCATAGATTGATCTTGGTGATGCGTAGAAAATTTTAATTTCTGCAACGATCCCCAACATTTACCACACACCTTCGGGTCCATAGTTATTAGCTAGATGACTTCATCTCTCTCTTTGGTTCTCAATACAAAGTTCTCCTCGATGTTTTTGGAGATCTATTTGATATAATACTTTTTGCGGTGTGTTTGCCAAGATTCGATGAATTGTGGATTTATGATCAAGTTTATCTATGAATAATATTTGGTTCTTCTCTGAATTCTTATATGCATGATTTGATATCTTTGCAAGTCTCTTCAAATTATCGGTTTAGTTTGGCCTACTAGATTGATCTTTCTTGCAATGGGAGAAGTGCTTAGCTTTGGGTTCAATCTTGTGGTGTCCTTTCTGAGTGACAATAGGGGCAGCAAGACACGTATTGTATTGTTGCCATCGAGGATAAAAAGATGGGGTTTATATCATATTGCTTGAGTTTATCCCTCTACATCATGTCATTTTGCCTAAAGATTACTCTGTTCTTATGAACTTAATACTCTAGATGCATGCTGGATAGCGGTCGATGTGTGGAGTAATAGTAGTAGATGCAGAATCGTTTCGGTCTACTTAACACGGACGTGATGCATATATTCATGATCATTGCCTAGATATTTTCATAACTATGCGCTCTTCTATCAATTGCTCGGCAGTAATTTGTTCACCCTCCATAATACATGCTATCATGAGAGAAGACACTAGTGAAACCTATGGCCCTCGGTCTCTTTCTTTTTATATCGCATCTCTTTTTATTTACATCGCATCTCGTTTACTATTTTGCAATCTTTACTTTCCAATCTATACAACAAAAATATCAAAAATATTTATCTTACTATCTTTATCAGATCTCACTATTGCGAGTGACGGTGAAGGGATTGACAACCCCTTTATCACGTTGGTTGCAAGGTTCTTGATTGTTTGTGCAGGTACTAGGTGACTTGCGTGTTATCTCCTATTGGATTGATACCTTGGTTCTCAAAACTGAGAGAAATACTTACGCTACTTTGCTGCATCACCCTTTCCTCTTCAAGGAAAAACCAACGCATGCTCAAGAGGTAGCATGAGGGTGGTGGACGACCGGCACACAACGTGCTCGATAAAATGCACAATAGGGTGAAGTATATGCGCAGTCTATTGACGGGTGGGTCCTTTGTTAACTTAACGTTTCAGCGGACGGCGTTAGATTTTGGTGCCACGTCAGCTCTGACAGTGGGCCCCACATGTCATATTTCGCATAAAACAATGCTTGTTTTTGAGTGTTTAGTGCTTTTCATAAACAGATTACTCAAAATCGATGGTTTTTTGCATTGTGTTTTATTTGACATGCACAATTGTGGTGTTTTTTTTTGGCAATTTACTCCATGAGCTCTAACTATGGGTTTCACTTGCTGCCTCTTGTTTCGTTTTGACCAAAACTTGTAGAGCAGCTAATTTTACTCTTCTAAATCTTCAACTTTTATATACTAGGCATCAAGTGTTTCAAAAATCAATATTAGGTCATGTCATAAAAAAGACTTGCTGATTTGGCCACAATAGCACTTCAGAGTGAAGTATTGGAAAATATAGCACTTCAGAGTGAAGTATTGGAAAAGATAATTATGAGATGAACATTTAAAACACTAAAAGTACAATGTTATTTAAGGGGAGACTATTTAACCAAGAATAGGTATGATTCTTTATATTTGATATCGCTAGGTAATATATTATGATCTACTTCCTTCATTCACTATTATAAGATGTTTTAACTTTTTTCTGAATCAAATGTATTTAGACGCATTTTAGTGTGTCCGTTCATTCATTTCAATCTATATGTAGTATATATTATAAAATATCTAAACCATCTTATAACAGTGAATGGAGGGAGTATATATTATCACAGTTCTAAAAAAAATTATTGGCACCAGACTCATTTTATAGCGTGGCACAGGGCCTCAGATTTTGGCGGCTCAACCCTGGTCCTAATGTACGATATTGCGTTCTCGACTTCGTTGGGCTGCGCCGGGTGCGGCAGATTACATTTAACTGCCTGAAGCAACATGGCCAAACAGCCAAAGAAACGTTGCTTGTCATCCGCCGGACTAGGGAGGTCGGCATGCAACGGCACGTCGGCACGCAGAGTTCTCTTTTTGAGGGCATATGCATCTTCAACGCCGGGCCTCCTTCGGACACATTATTTGTCCGCGGACTGATCCAGACTAGTACACGGATACGGACATGGGAGCCGGCTATCCTATCCTGTCCTCGACATATAGCATATCAATCTTTGATGAGTGAAAACATAAAGCGACAGTAGTTGAATGTAAATATTACAATCCGACTAAGTTTTGAAATAAAATAGTCCAAACATGAATTTGACTCGCACGTATGTTCTGATTGTCCCCTTTAACTACATATGGATGGTCAATCATATCTTCATTAGGTTGCTCATGAGTTGGCCGATGCCGAATTTGTTAATGCATTTACATAAACTCATCAAACATGGCCAGATTTTGATTTGAAAGTTGGATAAGATCACCCATGTTCTAAAATTTCAGACCTCCTGTAGCGTCTTCACCCATGTCCTCTATGATCATTTTATGCATGATCACACAATATGTCATCACCTTTCATAAGTTTTCTGGATCCCATTGTTTAGCAGATCCACCAACAACTGCAAAACAAGCATGGAGCACTCCAATGCCCTCTGCACATCCTTTCTACCTCCTTATCTTTGGGCAAAGTGAGCTATTTTCTCACCAACTAGCTCAAAGATGGTCTTGACGAAAGTCGCCCACAGAGGATAGATACTGCAATCAGATAGTAGACCATGTTGTAGTCATGCCCATTTGACAGTATAGTTGAACGGAAGAGTTTGTCCTCCAGTCAACCTAACAATCAATAGAGACCGTTGTAGCATATTGATGTCACTGTGAGACCAAAAAGTGCCAAAGAAAATGTGCCAATTCCAGAGGTCCTGTGATGCAACTACTTCAAGAATGATGTTGGGCTTCTAAGCATGTCCCTAATATTGCCCATGTAGAGATTTTGGGTAGTTCTTCCATCTATAGTGCATGCAATCAAGAGATGCAAGCATACGTGGGCACCCTCTTGCTTTGTCATGAGCCTTTCGGTGTCTGAGACGATTGGTTCTCTCAAGTACTGAGATCCAAACGCCTCAACTACCGCAGTAGCAAACCTTAGCACGGTGTTTTCGCATGTGCTCTCTGACATCCGAGTGTACATGTCTAACGAATCTGTAGCTGGGTCATAGGCAAGCATCTGCAATGCAGTCATGCACTTCTGGTAACCAGAGAATCAAATTCTTCCTATGGCATCCTTTTTTAGGATGAAGTAGTCATCGTAGGCCCGGACGCCATTGTAGAGGCGATCGAACACATTTTCCCACATCCGAAAGCGCAGGCAAAAAATATCCGGGAATAGGGCAATGGGGGGGCAAAGTAGTCATCCATCTGCATCAAATGACCCCGTGCCCTATTCTGATTCAACACTCGATAACCCTTGATCGTTTCCTTGAAATTGAGAACACACTCTTCCACACGCTCCGTGTCCGCAAGGACTGCCTGCATCATCGTCGTTTCATTCACAAAATCCTCCTCATTGTACGACTAAACGTAGTGCTCGTAGATATACTCCATGTTCGAATCCATTTATTCAAAGAAAGGAGAAAAATTGTTACAAATTTGCACGAGCATTTCATCAAACACTTGTCGGGCATGGTAACCCCCACGGATGACATCCGCAGCAGGGGCGATGGTACCTGCGCGGTGGACGGAAGAGAGGTGTGGAAGGACGGTGTACGCAAAGCGGCGTGGCGACCGGGTGGAGCGGCGGTGCTCACGGAGGTCCGACACGGGCTTGGCGGGCGACCGGGGTGGTACAATGACGACGTCGACCAGGGAGGAAGCGGATGCAGAGAAAGGGGAAGGGATGGAGATATGGGATCCGGGTGTGGTTTTGGGTGGGCGGAGGGTGTCGGAGTCCTACATGACGGAGGTCCACCCGCAAATCCTCCCTAGTTGCTTCCGTTTTGCGAGAAAACAAACACGTGGGCTGATCCGCGGACTGATGCAGGACAACATTGAATGGCAAAGTATGTCCGGACAACTCAATCTATATATATATGCATTTGCACCTTGCAGGAACCAGGAATGTATCTGGTGCGTAAGTGCATCAGACGACGTTTCAAAATGTTCAAAAATCTGTGAAACAAGATTTAGGATATTGACACTATATCGATGTATGTTGTCATAAAATTTCATATCAAAATTCAAAACATTGCAGGATACACCGATGTTGTGTGAGCGTGCTTATTTTTTTCAGATTTTTAAAATATTTTGAAATATGCTACGGGCATCTGGTGGGCCACAAGCACTGTACCAAGATACATTCCCTGCAGGGACCAGCGGACCGTCGGGTGAGAAGAACAGTGCGTGTATTATCCATGGCACATGCGAACGGACTTGCAATTAATTGTACAACTGTTGTAGCTTTCTGTTCGAGAGGAATCGTTTGATGGTTACGTCGGCACGTCGCGCGTGTGTGTGTGTCGGAGATGACCTGTTGGATTTGGCACCCAACGGCTTTGATCCTCTTTCGTCATCTTCTTCAAGGGCCGACTATATGCCACTGGGAAAAAAAAGACAATTTCTGTTACTTTTCCCCTCTCCATTCGATCCGCATCCAACGGCTCTCCTTCATCTTTCACCTTCAATCATCTCCTTCTCCAGCCCTTCCTTTGCTCCGTCGCGACGAGCTGCGTCGGCCTAGCCTTTGACAAGGTACAGGCGAGTCCTCGCCAGCAACACCTCAGCCGAGTTCGGCGTACCTGTCTCAAGTTCGAGCGTTGCTAGTCTCACTTGCATCAAAACGAGAAAAATGCCCCAATGAAACGGTGCGACCAGCCACATCGTCCTCGCAAACCAACCCGTGGTTGAGATGCTTAGGTGGACAGTGGTATTCCCAACCCATCAGGGTTCAAATCTTGATGTTCTTATTATTCCTGGATTTATTTCAGGATTTCCAGCGATGCGTTTTTAGTGGAAGGAGACATTTCCGTCGACGACGAGGCGCCTACAGTGAATTCGTAAATCTCAAGATGATATGCCGACTCAGTCTCTCGGAGATGTTTATAGGGGTAGGATGTGCGTGTGTGCATTCATAAGAGTGAGTGTATGCGCGTGTATATGAGCGCTTGTGTCTGTACTGATGCTAAAAAAAAGCCACATCGTCCTCATCCGGCAAAGACTTGGCTCAGCATTGAGTGTTGCGCATGCCTGTCAAATAGGAAACACGTCATATTGACAGGCATGCCAGCCACCTCCCTCACCTAAGCCGACGCATGGTTCAGCAACTCGCCACTTCAGGCCAGCTCGATAAGGAATGGCGAGTTGCTCCACATCGGCACGGGCATCGCCGCATCCAGTGCCTGCGACCGTGCCATCCGCCGTCGACGCGCGCGTAGCCGTGCTATGAACACTGAGAAAGAAGCCACGTGCACGGATGTCGACAAGGTGACGACTCGCATGCCTGCACCCTCCGCCATTATCGAGGAGAGGTTGAACACAGGAGGCCGCCGCCGATTGAGTCTCAGGAAGGCCCCGCCGGTGCGTCGCCGGTGACATGTCCGGTTCTTCTTTATCTTAGACCATCCCGAGCACCTGCCTGAGCTTCACGGAAGTACCCTTCCTCGAAGCACCCTTCCTCTCCGGCAGCACCGTCTTCGTCACTCCAATGAGCGGCGCAGCTGGACATAGGAAATATACGGGGGAAGAATATCCCTCCGGGACTCCCGACAGTCCGATGAGCGGGTTGACGGACATGGGGAAGACAAGCTTAAGGGCTTCGTCGCGGCCGGGCCGTAGACTAATTTAGTGTATTCGTCTTATGAGAGTGGAGCTCTGGGCGACCGTGCGTGCACATAGTTTTACTTTTTAAGTTAAAGTATGTAAAAAATGTAATCGTTTTCCTCCGCTTTGTATGAAATCCGCAATGTTTATATAAAATTTGGCCGTGCTTGCATGAATTTTATTCGGTTTTCTGAAAAAAGTTTAAAATATATGCTGCTAGTGTTGGATGGCGTTTCCCAGTCCGTGGACGAATGCAAAAGAAAATTTACGGGTTACATTTGCGTTGGAGATGCCCTTACAGTTAATAAAGCGCCTCTTTATCTAGAAACGAAAGTGGATCGTTCGCGTCCATGCGTACAGTGCGGGGGCTAGCTGCCTAGCTGAGCGATGCACACTTCTTCTATATATAAAGCCCCGACCCAGCAAGATAAACCAAAAGTCGAGAACCTAGAGCGCTGCGCAATTAGCCTCAGTGCCTCACACGAGCAAGTCCCTCCGGGTAGTAGCACCGTACCACACGCGCGCACTCCCGAAGGACAAGAGCAGAAAGAATGTTGAGCCCCGGCATCTCGGTCAGGAAGCGCCACGGCGGCGCCGGGTTCGCGCTCGGGTGTGGCTGCAAGGACGCCAAGAGCGTGTCGGTGGTCTCTGCGTCGCCCTCGCCGTCCGGCGCGGGTACATCGACCACAACCGAGACTCGGCACAGGGGCGGGAGGGCCAACCCGTCGGCGTCGACGACGACGGACACTCTGACCTCTGCCTCCTCCTCGTCCTTGCTATGGGAGGACGCCGTGGCGGAGTTCGACTGCGGCGACGACGGCCACTTCAAGAGGGAGAGCTCCGCAGCCACGCAGAGCTTCTCCGGCCTGCTGCGCGAGCTCAACGAGCTTGAGCAGAGCGTCGTGTCGTGGGGCCGGAAGAGCCACCGCAGCCGCGACAAGAAAGCCTCGACGCCGCCACTGGAGCACAAGCAGGCGACCATGAAAAGCGGCGACCTGAAGACGGGCGGCGCTAAAGATCGCCGCGCCGGTGACAGCGTCGAACCGGGGACGACTGTTGAGGCCTGCGTGGAAGTGGGGCTCGACGGCAGCGTGGCGGTGGTGAAGCAGTCCGAGGACCCGCTGAGCGACTTCCGGCAGTCGATGGTGCAGATGATCGTGGAGAACGGGATCATCGCCGGGGAGGAGCTGCGGCAGATGCTCCGCCGCTTCCTCACCCTCAACGCGCCGCACCACCACGACGTCATCCTCCGCGCCTTCGCGGAGATCTGGGAGGCCGTGTTCGCGGCCTCCTACGTGCCCGCCCCCGCCACCGCCCCGCCCCACAAGCACACCCGCCGCGAGGAGCCCGCCGCCGGAAGGCCGCCCATGCCTCCGAGGACCCCTCCGCGCCACCACCACTCGCCATCACCGTCAGCATGGCGCGTGTAAACGCTCCGAAGTGTGCTTCCTCGATTCAACATACTATGTCATTTCATTTAATTTCCGGTTAATTAGCATTGGAAATTTGGAACTGCCACTAGCTTATTATTGTACGTACTACGTGAGTGAGCCCGTATAACAGAGTTCTTTGTGTTATTCCGTGGAGTATATTTTGTCTCCGTTCTTCTCACGTGCAATGCAACTGCGTTTGCTACAAAGCCAGCGCGGATTCCCGCCTACGACAAGCCCGAGCACGTAGGCGTGTACGTTCCAGACTACCAGAAGATAGATCGGGCGTGCGTTGCTTCGGTTAGGAGTTGGACCGATGGGGACTGGAGACGAACGCCATGCATGCATGCGCGACAGCCAGTTGTGGTTGGATGGGAACGTGAGAGAGAGTACGTAGGGTCCGTCTGGCTCGCATGCGCGCCCGCCCGTGCATTGCGGCCGGGGCAACCTGGACTGCATGGTCCATACGGCAACTTAAATTGTCCGGTGCCCTTTCTACAGTAGCTAGCTAGCACGGGCACGGGATCATTCCCGACTTTGTGAAATTCCTTCCCGTGCATGCATGGCAACGCCAAAACTCGTACTATATCAGCACCATTATTGCCTCTACTCACTCGATCACTTGCAAGCCCGTTAGGTGCTCGGTATAGGTCACTTGTCTACCGTGGCTGGCTAGCATCAATCATCGCCGTTTCTGACCAAGTTTCTTGCTTCGGTCGCGCGCGCATATGCCGACTGCAGGCATCATATCGGCAGACGATCGAGCTAGGCGGCATTGGACGCACGTGGTCGACGCAATGATGCGCTGGTACACGTCTACACGACGGGGCGAGAAAAGCACGAAGAGCATATGGAATCTTTGCGAGCACCGTATGAAGGCGATCATGTCCAAATCCATTTTCTTCCCTTCCGAGACAGGCCCCGCGCGCGTCCACGGGCGCGATGGCGTTTGCGCCGTTCCGTGCGGACGCGGAGCGGAACAGATCCGTCCGCGCCAGCTCGCGTACGGGCCACGGGAAGGGACAACGGCCAGGCCAGCCCGGGGTCGCCGGTCGTCCCCTCCGCTTGTCTCCACCCCCGCCCGCGGCATCCTCCGTACGTCCCTGATCTCCGAGAGATGCCTCTGCGCGGAGGCTGGCGGGTGGGGGCCAGCGCGTCGGGACGCGGGGTCTTCCGCGCGGGTCATGAGTAGGCGAGGACAGCGCGTCTCCGTCTCGGTCTTCCGGTTCAGTTTAGTGCAGTAGAGAATTCGGAGTGTCTGCTTATGCTTAGCAGATAAGACGCACGGCGTGGACCGTCCATCATGGCCTGGATCGACCATGCAGCCCTGTAAATTACGGTGCAAGTTGAGCCTCGACTTGAGCGCCGGCGAGATGCGGACGCATGGGCGGTCGAGAACGTGTGCTGTTCTTTGGTTTTTCTACGTCAGAGTGAAGTGAGCAACTGTGTTACAGCACAAGTGCACAAGCGAACAGTGCAGACCAAACTGGCGCCAGTATTCAGTACGTGTTCGGCACTAGCGTCTGTAAGCAAAACAACAACGCTATGAGTCATGCGTGAAGACAACGTGGCGTAATGGTGTCGTCACCGCTGTTAATCCTGCAAGTGTTGTGCGCTTGGGAGAAGGCTCGTAAGTACGTCATCATGGTATCATGGTACTGAATAAGTACTACTGCTACTAGTTCGTTACTCCAGTCCAGCAAAAGCAGCCATGGGAATCGCCGAATCGGATACTGACAGAGTATAAACAAGATCAAAAATAGAGATAGTCGGACTTGTAAGAAAATTGTCATTTATTAACAATGGGCGTGGCTCTTGAGTAGATGGAAATAATTGTACCTGAAGCATTTATCCGTTTCTCCGCATTTTTCGTCAGTCATGGTATTTGCTCTTGAAGTTGGTTGAACTTCGCGTCATATACCATCCATAAGAGTATCTCTAATAGACCCCGTATAATGTCGACCCGCATAACACGTTTACAGTCCACGGAACATCTGTTTTGCGAGGCGAAATCGTGCGTTGCAGAATAGACCCCGTATATGAAACTGTAGATTAAAAAAAAGCTTTCACGAGAGAAATTGCAACGACATTGATCATTCACAATTCAGCTACATACTACATTGATCATAATTCATCATATACTACATTGATCTACTACTGGGGGGGGGGGGGGGGGATTTGCGGGCTCGCGCGGCTACCAAAATGGAGGAGCTCGCGGCGGCGAGGCCGACGCGGTGGAGGAGCTCAGTCGTCGGTCAGTCCTCCTTGTCGGAGCTGACGAGGTCGATGTACATCTTCTTCTGCTCCTCGCGGACGCGCCGCCACTCATCGTCCTTTTCCTTCGCGGCGAGATTGGTCGTGACCGCGTGCTTGAAAATGAGCTCTTGGATCTCCTCGTCGTAGCGGCGACGCTCCCCCTCCTCTTGCAAGCTCCGTGCGGCAATCACGGCCGCGACCGCCTCGACATCGCCGCTGACGAAATCTTCGGGACTGATGACGCCTCGGCACGGGATCTCCTCCGGCTCCCGCTTGACGATGAATATCTCGCGCTCCTCCGGTTCCCTCTTCACGAGGAGAAGCGCCGCACTAGAGGTGAGCCACGCGGCAGAGGAAGAGCCCGCGGCCGAGGAGGGCATCCTCCCGTGTCGACGGTCGTACTCCTCCGTCTCGCGACGGAGGAGCCTTGCCGGCAGCTGGAGGCCTTGGTTGGTCCACTTCCTGATCATGTGCTTCCCCGCGCCGTTCGCGCGGACACACCGCTCGCGCTCGGGGTCGTAGCCCCTGCTGGAGCTGCGGTCGGAGCTCCACATACCACCCCTCATGGCGGCTGGAGGCGGAACGGGGCTCACGGGTGGCGAGAAATGCGAGGGAGGGAGTGGGGAATCGCAAGGAAATGCGACGGCGGGGGGACAGGGTTTCGACCCGTATCTACCCCGCAAACCCGTAGTTAGGGCATGTACAATGGTTGATAAGATAGTCTTATCTTAAGTCTTGCATGTAATTTAGATATGATAAGAAAAACATGTCTACAATGGGTCATCTCTTAGCCTTATCTTCAATAACTAGTTATTCCTAAAAATGTGTTGAGACATATTGTGCTAAGAGATCATCTCGTGTCTTTTCTTAAATAAGAGAAGACAAGCCTTTTCTTATGATTTCTCTCTCCTCCACCTCATCATTTATCTTATGTGGCATTGCTAAGATAGAACCATTGTACATGCCCTATATATGGCTTCGGAGGTGCGGTTTGCGGGTCGCGGTAAAAAAATTTACGGGCTGGACGAGTATACGGGCTCTGTTCTGTCCAGAAATCGGGCCGAACCCGTATACTCGCCGAAATTATGCGGGTTCGCGCGTTATACGGGGTCTGCTAGAGATGCTCTAAGTAGGTAATTGCTTCCCCTAAAAAAAGAGTAGCTACTGCTTCCACTTGCCATGACCAAAAGTTTTTTATGTGCGCTGCTAGCGCACCAAAATGTATTTTTCACGCGTTGGTGAGTTGTCCCAAGGCTCGTGCATTTCGTATGGCGCTGATGGAAGTGTGAAATTTACCGACCGAGGAGATTTTCAAATATTCTAGGCTGGAATGGTTCCTTATTTTATTGGATCAATTAAATTCGTCTGTACATGAGCAAATTATATTCATGTTCTGAGAGTTTGGCATCTGATGAATGATTTGATCTTTGGTAAGGGAATGGAATCCATTTCAACCTCAGTGAGCTTTGTAGAAAATTATTGGGCATCTTTCTCGTCTTGTCATGCTAAATTGCAGGTGGAGATGTGCAGTAAAGGTAAGCAAGTGGAGGTGAAATTTCAGCAAACCACTAACATGGAGAGGAAGGTTATTCCTTGGCAGCCCCACACCTCAGAGTTCTACAAGATTAATGTCGACGCAAGTTTTGTGGAGGCCATTAAAACTGCGAGCGTGTGGGTGGTTGTGAGAAACCATTGTGGACAAGTTATTATTTCTTCCTGGTATTATATTGGAGCTTGCTATAGCGTCGAGCAAGCATAACTTAGAGCGTCCCTGTCCGGCCTGTATATTGGTATGACACTTGACATGTCCGTCATTTTGGAAATTGATTGCTCCTCTGTGGCCTCTGTTCTTGGAAGAGATTGTATGGACAGGTCTTGCCTTGTTGATCTAAAGAAGGAGGTGGTAAATGTCTCAAAGATGCTGGTGACTTTACAGATTATCAACAGGAGGGCAAATCTGGTGGCTCACAAGATTGCAAAGTTTAGTTTTGATAAAAGATCTGATGGTTTTCTTTTTCATTATGTTCCGCCTTGCGTGGCAAAGTTTAAAATGAATGATTGTACGAACATTTTAAGTTAATTAATACATGGCGGGGTTCTTTAAAAAAACATTTCGCCCGTCAGTTGATATGTGACCGATGTTCTGCCCCCGACATGCAGACGATGGTGCACATCTAACCATCGATACCCAAAAGCAAATCAGAGCAAGCCACATGATCATTTGTCGGGCAGGGATCGGCCACAAAATTGTTGTGTGCACAGAGGTTTCGTTCTAAAAAAAGTTATGTACGTCGTCTTCATCCCCGCGCACGCCTTATGTCTTCTGTGGGCTGTCAACCATGTTTTCAAATATCTGGCATGGCCCTTCTCTTTTGGGCTGCCAGATAAGCGATTGGGCTTCATAGAGGCCATGAAAGAAAAGTTAACCGTTGTGGGGATCAAATTAATGACCCGCGAGAGGCGAGGGTGTTGGATCAGTCACAACTGTTTGCAAAGACAGGGGGTTTGTTCTTGGATGCATCAGTCATTGTCTTCGGGGGCATTGACGAAGCTATGTACCTAGGGTAGGGTCATGGATCTGTCCAAGATGCCCTCCCCAAGGACAACTCTAAAAGAACCAGAAGCAGTCGGAGAGAAATCATCATCCACTCGACCATGAAGTTATGTTCCACTCGATAGCCTTGAAGACACTCGACCATGCAAACAACCATTCGACCGTCAGAAGATGTGAAGACGCTCACTCCGCAACGGTCGAGATTTAAGTCATAGCTTTATGGTCATTTATAGCACTTTACTCCGAACGTTACCAGTAATGCTACTCCTTTATGAACATTGAACCCTGTGTAACGGAGGGGAGCTGGGGTCCTGGCGCACTCTATATAAGCCACCCCTCTCCTCTGGGACAAGGGTTCGCACCTTTTGTAATCCACACGCGTATATCCAGTCGACCGCCTCCGGGCTCCGAGACGTAGGGCTGTTACTTCCTCCGAGAAGGGCCTGAACTCGTAAAACTCACGTGTACAGCTCCTCCGTAGCTAGGATCTTGCCTCTACATTCCTACCCCCTATTCTACTGTCAGGCTTAGAACCACGACAGTTGGCGCCCACCTTGGGGCAGGTGTCTTAGCGACTTGTTGGAGAAGTTGCAATTTTTCCGATCCCCTTCATCATGGTTCCAGGCGGAGGTTTGGCTGAGGGCCGCGAGATCCGTCTCGGCGCGCTCGTGTTTGTCGCCGACGACTCCGCTTGGCTTCAGGAGGCTCCACTCGACGTCGACGCACTCCCCGCCCGCGGGGCGACGCACTTTCGCGCATGCGTCCGCGGCGTCCTCTTGCGGCAGCCGTCGACTCAGTATCAGTCGGCTCCAGCAGCTTTCCCCCTCCCTGCGGCCCGCCGGAGCAAACGTTCCGGTCGATTGAGGCTTCAGCGGTGGGTGAGGCATGCGGTGGCCCGCCAGTCGGCCACCCCTCAAGTCGCGGCAATCGAGCCCGACGAAACTCTCTATGGCTTGTTCGATCCGTCGACTGGATCCGTAGAGACTGCATCCGAGTGCGACAATAGCGACCCAGCGACAGAAGTTTTGATGGTCAATGGACCACGTGGTCCTCCTGGCTTCACCCGTGAAGACGGAGGTGATGGGGACGGCGATCCGTCGCGCATTCATGAAGAGTACCGCCCCGAACCCCTCTCTTCGCAGTAGAGGGAGGAACTTCGTCGCCGGAACATGGATGCACTGTATACTCCTATAGTTGGAGAAACCCCTGAGGCCCAGGCCTTGGAGTAGGCGCGCTTAGCTGGCTGAGTGCACTCGATTGGAGAACCTCCAGCGCGAACTCGACGATCGCGCTCGGCAGCGTGCTCCCGAATCCATTCGACGCCAACTTTTTCCACCTCCGACTCAGGTATACCGAACCCCGATCCAGAATCTAGCAGTTGCTGCCCGAATAGCGGAGTCGATCCAACCTTCCCAGTCAGAAGCTGGCCGAGGTCTGGTGCAGATCCGAGCTTTGCTCCGGGTGGCGGGAGAACAGAATACAGCCGTATCTCAATCGCAGAATAGGATCCATAACAGATCCGTGGTTGCAGACACAGTTCAGTCGGCCCACAGCCCAAGATTGCCCCCGAGGCGTGAAGGACGTGGAGATCGACGAGATCAGTACAGAAACCGTGAGCAGTATGATCACCGAGTCGATCGCGATGATCGTCGTCGAGTGCCCACGCATCCCCCAAGGAGTGGGTCGTACGTGCCTCGGCAACATGAAGACAGGCGCCCTCACAGTGTTGGGCGAGGGATTCCAGTCGACCCCAGGGAGCCAGGCTTTGATGCGAGATCTATTCTCGTTCAGGGCTTGGTCGACAGAAACAGAGCTCACCGAGAGGGCCATGACAGGGATCCGCAAACCAGCAGCAGGGTGCATGTCTCAGGTCCAGAGTGCTTCAGCAGAGCCATCAGGGCTGTAATGATTCCCCCCAACTTTAGGTTGGCTACTGGAGTCAGTAAGTTCACTGGTGAGTCCAAGCCTGACACTTGGCTTGAGGACTACCGAGTGGTTGTCCAGATTGGTGGCGGCAATGATGAAGTGGCCATGAAACACCTTCCTCTGATGTTGGAGGGCTCGACTTGAGCATGGCTGAATCAGTTGGCACCTAGCAGTATTTATACTTGGGAAGATCTCACCCGAGTGTTTGTCAGAACATTCGAGGGCACTTGCAAACGGTCGGCAGGTTTGACAGAATTACAGTGTTATGTTCAGAAACCGAATGAAACTTTGAGGGATTATATCCAGAGATGGATCACCCCGCACCACACGGTGGAGGATGTGTCTGATCATCAGGCAATTTGTGCCTTTAAGGAAGGTGTCAGGTATCGGGAGTTGAATCTGAAATTCGGTCGGACAGGAAATATGACTCTTACTCGGATGATGGAAATTGCCACCAAGTATGCCAATGGTGAAGAAGAACGACTCCGGAGTGGCAAGCACAAAGCAGTCGCCCATGAAGCCAGAGGAGGAAACTCCGGTCGGAAACAGAAGCGCAAGGCCGAGCCAGCTGCTCCTGGTGAAGCCTTAGCCGTGGTTCAAGGAAAGTTCAAGGAGAAGCCCAAAGGGCCGTGGAACCCCAAGAAAGTAAAAGATCAAGATGGAAATGACGTTTTGGATCTGCCGTGCCACATCCACACCAAAAAAGATGAAGAGGGTAATTTCATTTATCCGAAACACACCACTCGGCAGTGTCGACTCCTAATCTAGCAATTCCGAGAGAAACAACCCAAGGAAAAGGAGAAGGAAGCAGACAAGGCTGAGGGTGAGGAAGAAGAAGATGATGGTTATCCCCACGTGAATTCCACTCTAATGATTTTTGCTGACGTTGAGAGCAAAAGTCAATTGAAAGTCATCAACAGAGAAGTGAACATGGTCGCTTCGGTGACACCCAGTTATTTGAAGTGGTCACAAACTGCCATTACATTCGACCAGTCTGATCATCCAGCGCACATAGCCACCCCTGGGAGTCAAGAACTGGTGGTCGACCCGGTGGTCGAAGGCACCCGAGTGACAAAGGTCCTGATGGATGGTGGAAGTGGCCTGAACATACTGTATGCAGAGACGTTGAAGGGAATGGGCATTCCGATGTCCAAGCTCAGTGAAAGCAATATGAGTTTCCATGGGGTCATTCCAGGCAAGAAGGCTGCATCACTCGGCCAGATTGCTCTCGACGTGGTTTTCGGTGATTCCAAGAATTACCGCAAAGAAAAGTTGACGTTTGAAGTTGTGGATTTCCAGAGTGCCTATCATGCCATTCTGGGCAGGCCAGCTTATGCATGTTTTATGGCTCGACCATGTTACATGTACCTCAAATTGAAGATGCCTGGTCCCAAAGGGGTGACCACTATCAGTGGTAATTGGAAGAAGGCAGAAGAGTGTTTCTAGAAGGGTTCAAAGATCACCGATGCACAGATGGTCGTGGCAGAATTGCAAGAATACCACAAAAATGCAGATCCGAGTGATTTGTTGCGGGCCAAGAATCCAGTCACAGATTCAGCATTCCAGTCGTCTGGTGAAACGAAGTCGATTCACATTCACCCGACAGACCCCAATGCTGCTCCAACTCACATTTCAACCACACTCGACTCCAAATAGGAAGAAGCGGTCAGCCAGTTCCTCCGTGAGAACTGAGAAATCTTTGCATGGAAACCTTCGGACATGCCGGGTGTTCCTAGGGGACTGGCTGAGCATCGTTTGCGAGTCGACCCAAAAGTGAAACCAGTCAAAGAACATCTTCGACGGTCCGTCGTACGGAAGAGAAAGGCAATCGGTGAAGAGGTGGCTCGGCTTTTGGCAGCTGAGTTTATCCGAGAGATTTACCACTCCGAGTGGTTAGCCAATGTTGTCATGGTCCCAAAGAAGGACGACTCACTTCGCATGTGCATTGACTTCAAGCATATCAATTGGGCCTGCCCGAAAGATCACTTTCCTCTCCCTCGCATCGACCAGATAGTCGATTCAACTGCGGGGTGCGAGCATTTGTCCTTTTTGGACGCCTACTCCGGGTATCACCAGATCCGTCTGTACGGACCCGACGAGATAAAGACAACTTTCATCACCCCGTTTGGGTGCTTCTGTTATGTCACAATGCCATTCGGTCTAAAGAACGCTGGAGCCACATTCATGCGGATGATTCAGAAGTGCCTGCTCACTCAGATCAGTCAGAATGTGGAAGCATACATGGATGACATTGTGGTCAAGTCACGTAAAGGTTCCGACCTACTGACTGACCTTGCTGAAAGCTTTGCCAACCTCAGAAGGTATGATATCAAGCTTAATCCATCAAAGTGCACGTCTAGAGTTCCGGGCGGAAAATTACTCGGTTTTCTCGTTTCCGAACGAGGGATCGATGCTAACCCAGAGAAAGTGGGTGCTATACTCCGAATGAAATGCCCTGTGCGTGTGCATGATGTCCAGAAGCTTACTGGTTGCTTGGACGCCCTAAGTCGATTCATTTCTCGCCTCGGTGAAAAGGCACTGCCTCTTTACCGACTGATGAAGAAATCAGATAAGTTCGAGTGGACTCCTGAAGCTGATGCAGCATTTGCAGAGCTAAAAGCCCTGCTTTCCACCCAGCTGGTGCTTACTGCCCCAATCAGCAAAGAGCCTTTACTGCTTTATATAGCAGCCACTGTACAAGTCGTCAGTACAGTACTTACGGTCGAGCGGGAAGAAGAGGGAAAAGCCTACAAAGTTCAGCGCCCAGTTTATTATATTTCTGAAGTTCTGACTCCGTCAAAGCAGAGATATCCGCACTATCGGAAGCTCGTTTATGGAATTTACATGACCACGAAGAAGGTTGCACACTATTTCTCTGATCACTCTGTTACAATCATCAGTGACGCTCCATTGTCAGAGATTCTGCACAATAGAGACGCAACTGGACGAGTGGCAAAATGGGCGATTGAACTCCTTCCCTTGGATGTCAAGTTTGAGGCAAAGAAAGCTATCAAGTCCCAAGCAATAGCAGATTTCCTCGCTGAGTGGATCGAACAACAACTGCCGACTCAAGTTCACTCAGAGCACTGGACCATGTTCATTGATGGATCCAAAATGCTGAATGGTTCTTGAAAGTGCTAGTGATCGACTAGAGGGGGGTGAATAGGCGATTTTTATGAAAGTCTTCAAAACATGGAAGTTTCGAAGACAAACGATAGAAATAAACCTATTACCATGCAGCGGAAGGTAGACTACACTAGGCAAACCATAGTCAAGTATTCAATGGAGTGAAAGCACAATGACTAATAGCAGCTAGGCAGTAAAGATCAGGTAGGAAGATATTGTGAAGCCAATCAGAACAAGCAGTCACTCAGTGAAGACAAAAGATAAAGCAATCATACAATAACTTCACAAGGACCAATAGTAAGTAAAGGGAAGGGAAGGATGAAACCAGTGACTCGTTGAAGACAATGATTTGTTGGACCAGTTCCAGTTGCTGTGACAACTGTACGTCTGGTTAGGGAGGCTGAGATTCAACTCAGAAGACCTCGTCTTCACCTTATTCCCCTTGAGCTAAGGACACCCAGTCCTCACCCAATCACTCTGGTAAGTCTTCAAGGTAGACTTCCAAACCTTCACAGACTTCGTTCACCGGCGATCCACAATGACTCTTGGATGCTCAGAACGCGTCGCCTAACCGGCTGGAGGATTCACAGTCCTCAAGTGTAATAAGTCTCCAGGTCACACAGACAGGAAGACTTAAGTGATGCCTAACACTCTTTGACTCTGTGTGTTTAGGGCTTTATCCTCGCAAGGAATTCTCTCTCAAAGGCTTCGAGGTGGGTTGCTCTCAAACGACAAAAGCCGTGTACTAACTCTGAGCAGCCAACCGTTTATGGTTGTAAGGGGTGGGCTATTTATAGCCACTAGGCAACCCGACCTGATTTGTCCGAAATGACCCTTGGTCACTAAGGAACTGACACGTGTTCCAACGGTCAGATTTCAAACACACACAACAACTTTACTTGAGCTACAAGCAAAGCTGACTTATCCAACTCTGGACAAGATTTGCTCTCATAGTCTTCATTCGAAGACATAGGATTTTGGTTAAGCATCACTTCAGTCATTCTGACTGGTTCTCTTGGACCCCACTTAACAGTACGGTGGTTCCTATGACTCAACAAGGAAAAGCACAGAACGACGAAACTGCTAAGTCTTCGCGCTCCATAGACTTCACGCGATGTCTTCTCTTGTCATAGTCTTCAATGTGAATGTCTTCACATACCACCTTTGACTTCAATGTCTTCATACATTTTTAGGGGTCATCTCTGGTAGGAAAATCGAATCAATGAGGGACTTCTACCTGTGTTATCCTGCAATTCTCACAAACACATTAGTCCCTCAACCAGGTTTGTCGTTAATACTCCAAAACCAACTAGGGGTGGCACTAGATGCACTTACAATCTCCCCCTTTTTGGTGATTGATGACAAACTGGTTGAAGTTTTCAACGGGGAATAAAATTTGTGAAATTGTAAAGGATAGGTTATTGTCTTCATAAGTGGTAAAGGCTCCCCCTGAAGATGTGCATATAAGTAATTTGCTTTTGGTATGCAAATGCACATGGCAGGTTGTACTTGTGGAGATCCTCTTCAACTTATGATGACAATTCATCATGCATGAAAAGTATGTGAAGATAATGACATGCATAATGAAAAATGGACGTCTGCAAAATGATCTAAGTGCAGAATTTATCATCGCACATGCGGAATTTATCATCGCATCACAGAATAACAAATAAGTAGCAGACGACCATCGAGTTTAAGCGTTACAACTCAAAGAACCAAATGTATCGAAAACGAGAGTTGTAAGCACTTGGCAAAATATAAAACCACCGCCCATATGGACCCGCTTGAAGACTATCAAACTCATATGCTTCTCCCCCTTTTGTCAGTAAGGACCAAAAAGGTTTGAAGACATAGAGCACCTACTCGTTCCCATGAGGAGTTGGTGAAGCAGCAGGGTCGTCGGACTTGGTTGGAGGTGCAGACGAACTCGGTGCAGTGGTGATTCGCGCCGAAGGTGGTGAAGTAGCATCGTCTTCATCATCGATGACACGTGCATTCACTGTTGCAGCAGAGGAGGAGAACTCAGAGTCTTCAAGAGACGGAGTACGCCGCAGCAAGGTCCTTCTTGGAGGTGTTGAGTCAAACTTGAAGCGTTCAGAGAAACCATCCTCTTGAAGATCATCTTCAGAACACATAAGCGTCAGCCCTTTCCATGTACGCCGACAAGTTTCATGGGCAACAAAGGCATTCTTGGTGGCAAGGTTGCGAATCCTGTTTACGTCCACCAAGAGGCTTTGCATTTGGCGCTTCAGCCAGTCATGATGCTTATCCTGTTTCTGATGAAGGGCAACCAGAAGCTCTCGGTCATTGAGAACACAGGATCGCTTCGTGGCCCGTTGTGCAATGGTGCTTTCAGTGGCTTCAGTGAGAGCACGATGAGGTGCACGGGTAGTACCAGCCAGAGGATAAACACGAGTGACTGCTGGGTCGCCTTCAATGTGTTGAGAGAAACTTTGCTTATCAGCATTCTGCAGACTAAGGGGCTCCTTGGCAGGCTCTGGATAGATGGCTTCAACTGACATGTCAACGTCAGGCAGAAAAATCTAATGATTGCGAGAAGAGGACTGATAAGTGACAACTGAGTGTAGTTTGATCAGACGCATAATCCATGGGGCGTAAAACTTCAAGCCAAAGAGATCAGATCCAAATGCAGCAAGTTGGCGGATGAAGAAGTCTTGTGCATTGAAGCTTTTGTCGTGAAGAATATGGAAGACCAAAGTCTTCATTGCACCTTCCAGCTTTGCATGTGGAGAATGTCCTTTGATGGGCCAGAGAGTTCGCCTTATGATGTGATAGATAGTGCGTGGCAGATACTCAAGGTCTTCAACAAAGAACTCCTTAGGATATTCAACATCTGGAGGCAAAGTCTTCATCATGCTAAGCATCTGACTCATGTTGGGTTCAGGCTTGTGAAAAATGCTTTCCGTAGCAGCACTGTGAAGCTGACAACCAGGTTCATAAAGATCTCCTGGAGTGGACAGGCCAGTGAGCTCAATGATATCAAAGGCTTTGGCTTCGTGATGAACATTGCCTGTCATCCACTCAAGGACCCAAGTCTTCAGATCCCTGTTGTAGCCACGGATATGAAGAGTGGCATAGAATTGGAGCAGCAATTCTTCATTCCAGTGCTCCTTGTCAGTGACGAACTGCAACAAACCAGATTCTCTGAAGCAATCCAGCGCTTCTTCCAAACAGTGCAGACCAGTTATGGCTTCAGTGTCAAGACGCATATGGGAAAAAATGCGACCTTGATTGTACAAGATGCATGAGTAATAACTGCGCTGCTGATAGCTCGAGAACTGATCAGAATATATTCTTGCCTTTGAGTAGGGGTTCTTGGCGCTATTGAAGAAGGTGTTGTGTGCTTTGAAGCCATTGATATTGAACGATCCGGGTGCAGATGCAGTGCCTGGAAACCTAGGCAGCCTTGGCATTGGCTTCTGAACCTGAGGCCTGCGCTCGACGTGATAGTCAAATTGGGGACCAGCAGCAGGTGGAGGAACAAGAAGAGGCCATTTGACAGTGATGAGCTGACCATAGTTGTATGCTTGCTCAATAGTATGTGGCCTTGGTGGCGGAACAGGAGCAGTGGCATCAACAGAGACGTCAGGCTGCACATCTGTTGCAGGTGCATCATTGGCTTCATTGGCCTCTGGCACAGTGTTAGGTGCAGGCTTCACAGTGTCTTCAGCCATGACCACGTCATTGGCTTCAGTGGTGTTAGTGGTGGCAACCTCAGGATTGTTGACCTCCACTTCAGAAGCTGGAGGGTCGGTCACGTTCTCCTCGAGAACAACATCTTGGTGAGACAGGGGTGTAGAAACTCTTGGGGCTTCTTCTTCATCTTCTTCTTCATCGGCTGATGTAGCCAGAACATCTTCAGCCATTTTGGCTTCGGATTCAGACACGTGCATTGTGGGAGTGACTTGGGGCCTTGGTCCTTTGTGAAGCCTGCGTAATGCAGGCGACGCTTGTGGAGATGGAGTGTGCTGGGCCACAAAGTTATCATCATCTTGCACTGTTGGGGTAGTTTGCGGTTGGGGAGAGCTTGGAGTGTCTTGTCTCCGTGGGTGATCAGCCCACGATGCATCCTGAGCAGTTGACGTCAGAGGACGACCAATGCTGATGAGTTCGCTGTGCGTGAGCACAGGCGATGATACCAGTTGGTGCTCGATCTGAGGAAGGACTTCATCATCTTCAACATTGTCATGGTGACCAATGTCTTCAGCAGCGGTGGGGGCAATTGCTGGAATGTCTTCAGGAGCCTATGTGGAAGCAGGCTCATGAACTACCATCCGTCATTCTTGATGTGAAGATTTAGGACGAGCAACCGAGATGGGCTCAACAATAAGGGGCTCTGTGGGAGCAGCCCGATCTTTCTTGGTTTTGCGCTTCTTCTTGGAGGGAGCGACATCAGAAGCTTTAGGATGTTTCCTCTTTCTGGCTTCAGCCTCAGCAGCCCTTGTCTTCTTTAATTCGGAAGCGGTGGAAGTAACCTTTGGCTTCGAGCCAGACATGCTGCTTGGGAAGACAATGCGGGGTTCTTCCTGCCTTGAAGGTGCAGATGTGTCAGTCGATGGCTTCTTCTTCTTTGCAGCCATTCTGGGGTCAATGCCAGGACGCCCAAGAGCCTTGCGATTCTCAGCTTCATTGTAGGCTTGCACGCACTGGTCAGCCAGACTCTTCATGCGCTCACGAGACCCTTTAGCTTCTTCATGTTTCTTGAGAAATGCTTCCTTGAGCTCGTGCAGCATAATCTTGAAGTTTTTCACATCTTGCACGCTGAGCTTGGCCATGTGCTTCTTGAACTGAGCTTTCTCATAGTCGATCTTTTGCTTCAGTTCAACGATGCGCTGAGCTAGAGCTAGCTCAGAAGCAATGGCACCAGTGAAGGCGACGCTGAGGCCAATTGGAAGTTGCAGGTCATCAAAGCTGAGATTGGGGGTTTCAAACCACTCATCAATGAAGTTGTGAAGGATTTCTACGTCAAAGAGAGGCAAATCATTGAAGATTTCTGCTTCTTCTTTGCTCTTGATCAGTTGCTCAAGAGCGTCATCTGCAAGATCTTCATCGCTGGACGGATCAATGGCATCGTTGCGCAGAATAGCAGCAGCAGTCAGTTCTTGGCTGGTGGGTTGCAAGGGCATCTTTACTCTCGAGGGCTTACAGATGCGTGACAAATCTTCAGACTACACACTGTGTTTAGGAGGTGCAGTGGCCAGAGGCTTCGCCTGTAAGACCTTTGGTGCAGGAGCAGGCTTTGAAGCTTTAGGCTTCTTCAGTTTCTTTGGCTTCGGCGGTGCAGGTGCTTCATCAGATTCAGCGTCATCTGCAGGCTCATCCACGGCTGTCCCTTGAACCATGATATGAGTGATGAGACCTTCCAGGTTGTAGAAGGGCCCAACAAGATTGGGTTCAGCTTCGCGTGTGCCATCATCACGAGGAGCAGAGGGGCCTGGATTGAAGTCTCAGCCTCGTGACTTCTTGTTCTCTTTGGCCGAGTTCTTGGCAAACTGAAGGTTGCGCTTGAACAGATTATCATCGCGGCACCACAGTAATGAAGATGGGTCTGCATCCGCAGGCTGTGGTCCACGGACCATGCAAGGATAGAAGCCTTGTTCAATGGCTTCAGCTCTAGACTTGGGTTGAAGATTTCTGTATAGAATGTCTCCCCATGGTTGTTTGATGGCATTCGTCTCAGCATACTCCTGGGTCACGAACCTGTACTTGAACCATTGTTTTGCCCAATATCTTCGAATCCATTGGATTCAAGTTTTTCGTTGATTGTAGTCCTCCTTTGGATCTGTCTTGTACAGCTCATAGAGGTCAGGAGGCAAATCTCTTGAGGTGTTGCCACGACGCTGTCTGCCACCCTTTCTTGTAGGTTTCTCTGGTGCCATGAAGCTTAAACTGAAGGGCTTCAACACGTTTAAAGGCTTCAAAGGCTTCCGCTTTCTGGTCAAACAGGAACTGGCTTCGGGAGAGTTAATGTGATGCTGTAAGAATTCTGCAAACGAATGCAGACTATGAGAACCAAGGGATTCTCCCACGGACATGTACCTGTGATAGCATTAAGGTGCGAGGGAAGGGGAAGAGGTCATATGCATTCTCAGAAGATTTTGAAGATAAATCAGTTTAGAAGACATTGACCTCATAGTGCGAAGACTTTCACTCATAGATAGAGAGTTGGTTCCAGATTTGTACGAATCCACGAATAAGTACAAGTGAGGAATCTAACTACTTTGTGAAGCATAAGTGAACATACTAGGCATATTATGAGATGCAGTATGAAATAGATCCAACTTGTGTGAACAGAAACTGTTTGTGGTAGAAAGTGATGAATCTATAGGATCAAAGGGGCCGTAAAAAGGAAGTTTTATTTACCACACAAAGAACTGCTAGACGGAGTGGGAGAGGAGGCCGAGCAGTTCGATCGTCCGTGCCCTAACTTGGCGACGGAGGACACCTACGGCGACGAGGGAGAAGACGATGTCCGCGGCCGGCGTGAAGACGGCGTCGGTGAGGTCGCGGCAGCTAAGCGCTTCGTCGCCGGCGTCGTCGAGGGCTAGCGGTGGCGCTAGGGTTTGTGCGAGAGTGGAAGAAAGGATAATGACTGTGGTGAGGCGTGTATTTATAGGGACAGGGACATCATAGTGTTATTACACAAGTGCCCCTGGCGATTCACATATGAAGGACACATGGCCATCATGCAACATATCGGAGGTTGTTCCATGTTCCCACGCACGCCTGGATTGTCGGGTGGTCATTCCCACTTCTCCGGGTTTCAGGTGAAGGAATTAGCATTGAAAACGGACTTAATGTTTGTCTCTGTATCTTCTGCTGACTAGGACGCAGAGAAGACATTCGACAGTTTCAATAGAATGCATATGATTTGGATAGATAGAGTTTGAGATAGAAAGCATAGAGAGATTAGGGTCCGATCACATTCACTTAGTTCAAAAGATTCAACAAGGAAGACATAGCTATAAGTGAATGCTGTAGAGGACATAACACCAGTATGTATATATCAGAAGACAATCAAGTCAACATAGTGAAGATAATCATGAAGACATGTAGAAAATGAATACAAACAAAATGTGAAGACATAGCACATGTAACGCCATGGGTAAAACACTTCAAACAGAAGAATTTGGTGGTGGCGTTACCCACCGTATAGGAAGTATTAGACCCAGACACGGCGCACAATTATCGTGGCGCTCCGAAGTCAAATTCCATGTTAATGTATTCACACTCATAATGTAATTCTTCATTGATTGAAGATATACTTTACTTCGTGTGTTGCACATCTAAGTCATCAACATGCATAAGTGTTAGGATATGTGCCTGATCACAGGACATTTGAGGATTCCAAGATATTTAGCTCACACCGTAACTTGCAAAACCTCTTCTCATCCAAGGGCTTGGTGAAGATATCTGCCAATTGCTCTTCAGTGTTGACGTGTATGATATCAATATCTTCCTTCACAACATGATCTCTGAGAAAGTGATGACGAATTTCAATGTGCTTTGTCTTCGAGTGCTGAACTGGGTTGTTGGCAATCTTGATGGCGCTTTCGTTGTCGCAGTAGAGTGGTACTTGCTTCAGGTGAATTCCATAGTCTTTGAGTGTTTGGTTCATCCATAGAAGTTGAGCGCAGCAAGATCCAGCAGCAATGTATTCAGATTCAGCAGTGGAGAGAGATACACAGTTCTGCTTCTTTGAAGACAAACATACAAGTGATCATCCCAGAAAATGACATGTGCTTGATGTAGACTTGTGATCCACCTTGTCACCAGCATAATCAGCATCCGAGAATCCAACTAGATCAAACTCTGAGCCCTTTGGATACCATAATCCTAGTGCTGGGGTGTGAGCCAAATATCTGAGAATTCGCTTCACAGCTAAGTGATGCGATTCCTTTGGTGCCGCTTGGAACCGGGCACACATGCAAACACTTAGCATGATATCAGGCCTAGATGCACATAAATAAAGTAAGTAACCAATCATGGAGCGGTATACCTTTTGATCGAACTCTTTACCATTGTCGTCGGGACCCAGATGATGTTTGGCTGGCATTGGCGTCGTGTAGCCTTTGCAATCTTGCATTCCAAATTTCTTCAGGCAATCTTTGAGGTATTTCTCTTGAGATATAAAGATGCTGTTGCGTTGCTGAAGTATTTGAAGACCAAGGAAGAACTTCAGCTCACCCATCATGGACATCTGATATTGCTCTTGCATCATATATCCAAACTTGTCAGTGTATTTCTGATTGGTGCAGCTGAAGATAATGTCATCCACATATATTTGGCACACAAACAGTTCACCATCATATGTCTTCGTGAAGAGAGTGGGGTCGAGGGAACCAGGTTTGAAGCCTTTGCTCTTCAGGAAGTCTTTGAGTGTGTCATACCAAGCCCTAGGGACTTGTTTGAGGCCATACAGTGCCTTGTTGAGCTTGTACACCATGTCAGGATGTTTTGGATCTTCAAAGCCAGGCGGTTGTGCAACATACACTTCTTCATCAATCTTGCCATTGAGAAAAGCGCTCTTCACATCCATTTGATGCAGAAGAATGTTATGATGATTTGCATAGGCCATCAGTATGCGTATGGCTTCAAGTCTAGCCACATGAGCAAATGTCTCATCGAAGTCAATCCCTTCAACTTGAGTATATCCTTGAGCAACGAGACAAGCTTTGTTTCTGACAACTTGACCATGATATATCTTGCTTGTTGCGATATATCCATTTGGTGCCTATTATATTGTGCTTGCGAGGACCAGGACGCTTAACCAGTTCCCATACATTATTCAGCTCAAACTGTTGAAGCTCTTTTTGCATAGCTTGAATCCATTCAGGTTCCATGAAGGCTTCATCAACTTTTCTTGGGTTCAGATATTGAGACAAATGCGAAAGTGCCCACAGAAATTTGCTAGCTGTGTTGCCCTTGAACGAGTGAGTGGACCTGGTGCATTGATGCTATCAATTATTCTCTCAATCTGTACTTCATTTGCAACACGAGGATGTACAGGACGAAGATTTTGCTCTTGCTGATCATTGTCATCGTTAGAAGGATTGTCTTCAGGCTGAGCATTGTCTTCAGGTTGATCATTGTCTTCAGGTTGATCAGGTGCGGAGATGATAAGTTCCTCTTCAGGCTGAGCTTCAGAAGGTATGATTTCTCCAGTTCCCATAAGTTTGATTGATTCACTGGATGGAACTTCATCTAGCACATTTGGCAGGTGCTCTCTTTGCGAGCCGTTAGTCTCATCGAACCGCACATCCACAGTTTCAACCACTTTATAGTGAAAGAGGTTGAAGACTCTGTAGGAGTGCGAATCCTTTCCATATCCAAGCATAAAACCTTCATGTGCTTTTGGTGCAAATTTTGAAGTGTGATGTGGATCCTTGATCCAGCACCTGGCACCAAATACTCTGAAGTAACTGACATTTGGCTTCTTGCCAGTAAGGAGCTCATAGGATGTCTTGTTCAGAAGCTTGTGAAGATAAACACGGTTGATGATATGGCATGCAGTATCAATGGCTTCAGGCCAGAATTTTCTTGGAGTCTTGTATTCATCAAGCATCGTCCGAGCCATCTCAATAAGTGTTCTGTTCTTGCGTTCGACGATGCCATTCTGCTGTGGCGTGTACGGAGCTGAGAATTCATGTGTGATGCCCAAAGTATCAAGATATGTATCTAGGCCAGTGTTCTTGAATTCAGTGCCATTGTCACTTCTGATGTGCTTTATCTTGACGCCATAGTTGTTCATTGCTCGATTGGCGAAGCGTCTGAAGACATCCTGCACTTCAGTCTTGTAGAGGATTATATGCACCCAAGTATATCTTGAATAATCATCAACAATGACAAAGCCATAGAGACAAGCAGTAGTAGTAAGAGTTGAGTAATGAGTGGGACCGAAAAATCCATGTGGAGCAGTTCGAAGGGTTGAGTCGTTGTCATGATTGTCTTCGAGAGATGCTTGGCCCTCGTCATCTTTCCTGCTTCACAGGCACCGCATAAGTGATCCTTCTTGAACTTGACGCCCTCGATGCCTATGACATGCTTCTTTCTTGCAAGAGTGTGCAAGTTCCTCATGCCAGCATGCCCTAGCCTCCGATGCCAGAGCCAGCATTCTGAAGCTTTTGCTAGAAGACATACGGCAAGTTGTGGTCCTGCTGAGAAATCTACCACGTACAAATCATCTTTCCGATACCCTTCAAACACTAGAGACTTGTCAGATTCCATTAGAACAAGGCAACGATATTTTCCAAACATCACAATCATGTTTAAATCGCAAAGCATTGAGACAGACATTAAGTTGAAACCAAGGGATTCAACAAGCATGACTTTATCCATGTGTTGATCCTTTGAGATTGCAACTCTACCTAGACCCAATACCTTACTTTTACCAGTGTCAGCAAATGTGATGTGACTTTTGTCAGATGGACGTAAGGTTGAGTCCATAAGAAGGCTTCGCTTGCCAGTCATGTGATTGGTACACCCACTATCAATAATCCATTCTGAAGCAGCTGGTGTCGTACCCTACAGTGCAGTTAGGGGGATAGGCTTCACGAAGAGAATTGTGAAGCAAAAACATTTGACGAGCCAGTGGATTATGAAAGCTTAGATCGAGATTAGGACTGATAGGGCAAGTAGCAAGCGACTCAGGAACAAAGTACATAATAAGACCATTTGGGCATTTGATCTTGCGCCCTACAAGATGTTTAAGGTCCCCAGCAATAGCTTCAGACGATTTTGGTTTTCGGCTGGAGACCTTTCCCTGCAAAAGAGAGTTAAGCTTTCTTAGCCACCCACATCTTCAAGGGTGGCTTCGAAGCAATGAGTCTAAGTGCAGCATCTGAGAACTTTGGCTTTGGAGCCCTAGCAAAAAGTCTTGCAGGTGGACAATAGTACTCATAAGAATAAGCAGAATAGTTCTTGGTCTTATGAACATGGCGGTTTGATGAAACCGCGCTCATATTCACAGGCCTGAGTATGGCTTCCCTGCAAAACATTTGCATTAGTGCGACTCAGGTGAGTCCTCTGTCTATATGAAGCCTTTGGACCGTATGAAGCCTGTGGTCTGGGGTTTGTCTTCTTCACTGTGGTGTCATGATGACATTCACAGGAAGATTCTCCAAACACCTTTTCGGCACCCAGACCTTCTTCATAGGCGGTCCATTCCTGCAGTTAGTATCAATATACCTGGCAAACACTTCACCCTTCTGATTCTTAAACAGTTTATAGTTTGCATCAAAGGATTCATCAATAACAATGGGATTAGCACAAGTGAAGCCAGATAGGGTGGATGGATCCACTAAAGGTCCCTTTGCAGCAACCCATGTGGTTTTGGGGTACTGCTCAGGTTTCCAGTAAGAGCCATCAGCATTCATTTTCCTTTCAAACCCAACACCCTCTTTCCTAGGGTTTCGGTTCAGGATCTGCCTTTTGAGGACATCACATAGTGTCTGATGCCCTTTGAGGCTTTTGTACATCCCTATTTCAAGCAATGTTTTCAACCTAGCATTTTCATCAGTAATAGCAGTGGCATCCTCAGCAGAGGGGTTAGTTGGCACATCAGCAGTTGAAGATATTGCAATAGTAGTAGCAGTAGAACAACCAGCAACAGAAGTAGCGTTGTCATGCTCAATACATTTAATACATGGTGGTTCAAATCCTTCCTGAGCGGAACTGATCTGTTTGGCGCGAAGTGACTCGTTTTCCTTTTGAAGATCTTCATGAGCAGCTCTCAATTTCTCAAGATCTTGCTTCCTTTGAAGATAATCATAGGAATGCTTTTCATGAGTTGTTGAGAGCGTTTCATGACGACTTTCAAGTTACTCATACTTAACATGAAGATTTTTTATGTCTTCAATTAAAGACTGAGATCGAGTCATTTCAGCGTCTAACAGGTCATCGCTTTTGTCTAACAGTTTTTGAATATATTACATAGCTTTCTATTGTTCAGTTGCAATTTTAGCATGTGTTTTGTAGCTGGATTTGGAACCACAATCAGAGTCATCTTCACTGGAAGTTTGATAGTGAGTAGTGCGTGTGTTTACCTTGGCACCGCGTGCCATGAAGCAGTAGGTAGGAGCGGAGTAGTCCTTGTCATTTGCATCGGTGTCGGTGACGGAGTTATTGTCTTCAGTGTTGAAGATGGACTTGGAAACGTATGCTGTAGCCAGACTCGCAATGCCAGAATCGGACTCCTCCTCAGACTCCACCTCCGCCTCCTCAGAAGCGGACTCCTCCTCTGAATCCATTTCCTTGCCAACAAACGCACGTGCCTTGCCAGATGAGCTCTTCTTGTGTGATGAAGACTTTGAGGAGGACTTGGAAGAAGACTTGAGTATTTCTTCTTCTTCTTGTCGTCAGAATCATACTCATTGCTCTTCTTTTCTTCTTGTTCTCATTGTCCCACTGCGGACACTCAGAGATGTAGTGGCCATGTTTCTTGCACTTGTGGCATGTTCTCTTCTTGTAGTCATGAGCAGAAGCTTCATCATTCCTTGAGCTTGATCGTGAGGACTTTCTGAAGCCTTTCTTCTTGGTGAATTTTTGGAACTTCTTCACAAGCATAGCAAGCTCCTTTCCAATGTCTTCAGGATCATCAGAACTGCTGTCAGACTCTTCTTCAGATGAGGAGACAGCTTTTGCCTTCAAGGCACGAGTTCGCCCATAGTTGGGACCGTAGATGTCTCTTTTCTCAGAAAGCTGAAACTCGTGTGTGTTGAGCCTCTCAAGTATGTCAGACGGATCGAGTGTTTTGAAGTCAGGACGTTCTTGAATCATCAGGGCTAGGGTGTCAAACGAGCTGTCAAGTGATCTCAGTAGTGTCTTGACAACTTCATGCTTGGTGATCTCAGTAGCGTCGAGGGCTTGAAGCTCATTTGTGATGTCAGTGAGTCGATCAAACGTGAGCTGGACATTCTCATTGTCATTTCTCTTGAAGCGGTTGAAGAGGTTGAGAAGGACATTGATTCTCTGATCTCTCTAGGTTGAGACGCCTTCGTTGACCTTGGAGAGCCAGTCCCAGACTAGCTTAGATGTTTCCAAAGCACTCACGCGGCCATACTGTCCTTTGGTCAGATGACCACAGATGATGTTCTTGGTAGTGGAGTCCAGTTGAACGAACTTCTTGACATCAGGAGCGGTGACACCTTCACCAGCCTTGGAAACACCATTCTTGACGACATACCATAGGTCGACATCAATGGCTTCAAGATGCATGCGCATCTTATTCTTCCAGTAGGGATATTCAGTTCCATCAAAGACGGGGCACGCAACGGAGACTTTAATTATCCCTGCAGTCGACATAGCTAAAACTCCAGGTGGTTAAACCAAATCACACAGAACAAGGGAGTACCTTGCTCTGATACCAATTGAAAGTGCTAGTGATCGACTAGAGGGGGGGTGAATAGGCGATTTTTATGAAAGTCTTCAAAACATGGAAGTTTCGAAGACAAACGATAGAAATAAACCTATTACCATGCAGCGGAAGGTAGACTACACTAGGCAAACCATAGTTAAGTATTCAATGGAGTGAAAGCACAATGACTAATAGCAGCTAGGCAGTAAAGATCAGGTAGGAAGATATTGTGAAGCCAATCAGAACAAGCAGTCACTCAGTGAAGACAAAAGATAAAGCAATCATACAATAACTTCACAAGGACCAACAGTAAGTAAAGGGAAGGGAAGGATGAAACCAGTGACTCGTTGAAGACAATGATTTGTTGGACCAGTTCCAGTTGCTGTGACAACTGTACGTATGGTTAGGGAGCCTAAGATTCAACTCAGAAGACCTCGTCTTCATCTTATTCCCCTTGAGCTAAGGACACCCAGTCCTCGCCCAACCACTCTGGTAAGTCTTCAAGGTAGACTTCCAAACCTTCACAGACTTCGTTCACTGGCGATCCACAATGACTCTTGGATGCTCAGAACGCGACGCCTAACCGGCTGGAGGATTCACAGTCCTCAAGTGTAATAAGTCTTCAGGTCACACAGACAGGAAGACTTAAGTGATGCCTAACACTCTTTGGCTCTGGGTGTTTAGGGCTTTATCCTCGCAAGGAATTCTCTCTCGAAGGCTTAGAGGTGGGTTGCTCTCAAACGACAAAAGCCGTGTACTAACTCTGAGCAGCCAACCGTTTATGGTTGTAGGGGGTGATGACAAAAGGTACGGTGGTTCCTATGACTCAGCAAGGAAAAACACAGAACGACGAAACTGCTAAGTCTTCGCGCTCCATAGCCCACCCCCTGCAACCATAAACGGTTGGCTGCTCAGAGTTAGTACACGGCTTTTGTCGTTTGAGAGCAACCCACCTCGAAGCCTTTGAGAGAGAATTCCTTGCGAGGATAAAGCCCTAAACACCCAGAGCCAAAGAGTGTTAGGCATCACTTAAGTCTTCCTGTCTGTGTGATCTGAAGACTTATTACACTTGAGGACTATGAATCCTCCAGCCGGTTAGGCGTCACGTTCTGAGCATCCAAGAGTCATTGTGGATCACCGGTGAACGAAGTCCGTGAAGGTTTGGAAGTCTACCTTGAAGACTTACCAGAGTGATTGGGCGAGGACTGGGTGTCCTTAGCTCAAGGGGAATAAGGTGAAGACGAGGTCTTCTGAGTTGAATCTCAGGCTCCCTAACCAGACGTACAGTTGTCACAGCAACTGGAACTGGTCCAACAAATCATTGTCTTCAACGTGTCACTGGTTTCATCCTTCCCTTCCCTTTACTTACTGTTGGTACTTGTGAAGTCATTGTATGATTGCTTTATCTTTAGTCTTCACTGAGTGACTGCTTGTTCTAATTCGCTTCACTATATCTTCCTACCTGATCTTTACTGCCTAGCTGTTTCACTCCATTGAATACTTGACTATGGTTTGCCTAGTGTAGTCTACCTTCCGCTGCATGGTAATAGGTTTATTTCTATCGTTTGTCTTCGAAACTTCCATGTTTTGAAGACTTTCAGAAAAATCGCCTATTCACCGCCCTCTAGTCGATCACTAGCACTTTCAATTGGTATCAGAGCAAGGTACTCCCTTGTTCTGTGTGATTCGGTTTAACCACCTGGAGTTTTAGCTATGTCGACTGCAAGGATAATCAAAGTCTGCGCCGCGTGCCCAGTCTTCGATGGAACTGAATATCCCTACTGGAAGAATAAGATGCGCATGCATCTTGAAGCCATTGATGTCGACCTATGGTATGTCGTCAAGAATGGCATTCCCAAGGCTGGTGAAGGTGTCACCGCTGCTGATGTCAAGAAGTTCGTTCAACTGGACTCCACTGCCAAGAACATCATCTGTGGTCATTTGACGAAAGGACAGTATGGCCGCGTGAGTGCTTTGGAAACATCTAAGCTAGTCTGGGACTGGCTCTCCAAGGTCAACGAAGGCGTCTCAACCTAGAGAGATCAGAGAATCAGTGTCCTTCGCAACCTCTTCAACCGCTTTAAGAGAAATGACAATGAGAATGTTCAGCTCACGTTTGATTGACTCACTGACATCACAAATGAGCTTCAAGCCCTCGGCGCCACTGAGATCACCAAGCATGAAGTTGTTAAGACACTCCTGAGATCACTTGACAGCTCATTTGACACCCTAGCCCTAATGATTCAAGAACGTCCTGACTTTAAAACACTTGATCCGTCTGACATACTTGAGAGGCTCAACACACACGAGTTTCAACTTTCTGAGAAAAGAGACATCTACGGTCCCAACTATGGGCGAACTCGTGCCTTGAAGGCAAAAGCTGTTTCCTCATCTGAAGAAGAGTCTGACAGCAGTTCTGATGATCCTGAAGACATTGGAAAGGAGCTTGCTATGCTTGTGAAGAAGTTCCAAAAATTCACCAAGAAGAAAGGCTTCAGAAAGTCTTCACGATCAAGCTCAAGGAATGATGAAGCTTCTGCTCATGACTACAAGAAGAGAACAATGCCACAAGTGCAAGAAACCTGGCCACTACATCTCTGAGTGTCCGCAGTGGGACAATGAGAACAAGAAGAAAAAGAAGAGCAAGGAGTATGATTCTGACGACAAGAAGAAGAAGAAATACTCAAAGTCTTCTTCCAAGTCCTCCTCAAAGTCTTCATCACACAAGAAGAGCTCATCTGGCAAGGCACATGCGTTTGTTGGCAAGGAAATGGATTCATAGGAGGAGTCCGCTTCTGAGGAGACGGAGGTGGAGTCTGAGGAGGAGTCCGATTCTGGTGTGGCAAGTCTGGCTACAGCCTACGTTGCCAAGTCCATCTTCAACACTGAAGACAATGACTCCGTCACCGACACCGATGCAAATGACAAGGACTACTCCGCTCCTACCTACTGCTTCATGGCACGCTGTGCCAAGGTAAACACACGCACTACTCACTATCAAACTTCCAGTGAAGATGACTCTGATTGTGGTTCCAAGCCCAGATACAAAACACTTGCTAAAATTGCAACTGAAGAACAGAAAGCTATGGAACATATTCAAAAACTATTAGACAAAAGTGATGACCTGTTAGACGCTGAAATGACTCGATCTCAGTCCTTAATTGAAGACATAAAAATCTTCACGTTAAGTATGAGGAACTTGAAAGTCGTCATGAAACGCTCTCAACAACTCATGAAAAGCTTTCCTATGATTATCTTCAAAGGAAGCAGGATCTTGAGAAATTGAGAGCGGCTCATGAAGATCTTCAAAAGGAAAACGAGTCACTTCGCGCCAAACAGACCAGTTCAGCTCAGGAAGGATTTGAACCACCATGTATTAAATGTATTGAGCATGACAACGCTACTTTTGTTGCTGGTTGTTCTACTGCTGCTACTATTGCAATATCTTCAACTGCTAATGTGCCAACTAACCCCTCTGCTGAGGATGCCACTGCTATTGCTGATGAGAATGCTAGGTTGAAGACATTGCTTGAAACAGGGATGTTCAAAAGCCTCAAAGGGCATCAGACACTATGTGATGTCCTCAAAAGGCAGATCCTGAACTGAAACCCTAGGAAAGAGGGTGTTGGGTTCGAAAGGAAAATGAATGCTGATGGCTCTTACTGGAAACCTGAGCAGTACCCCAAAACCACATGGGTTGCTGCAACGGGACCTTTAGTGGATCCATCCACCCTATCTGGCTTCACTTGTGCTAATCCCATTGTTATTGATGAATCCTTTGATGCAAACTATAAACTGTTTAAGAATCAGAAGGTTGAAGTGTTTGCCAGGTATATTGGTACTAACTGCAGGAATGGACCGCCTATGAAGAAGGTCTGGGTGCCGAAAAGGTGTTTGGAGAATCTTCCTGTGAATGTCATCCTGACACCACAAGTGAAGAAGACAAACCCCAGACCACAGGCTTCATACGGTCCAAAGGCTTCATATAGACAGAGGACTCACCTGAGTCGCACTAACGCAAATGTTTTGCAGGGAAGCCATACTCAGGCCTGTGAATATGAGCGTGTTTCATCAAACCGCCATGTTCATAAGACCAAGAACTATTCTGCTTATTCTTATGAGTACTATTGTCCACCTGCAAGACTTTTTGCTAGGGCTCCAAAGCCAAATTTCTCAGATGCTGCACTTAGACTCATTGCTTCGAAGCCACCCTTGAAGATGTGGGTGGCTAAGAAAGCTTAACTCTCTTTTGCAGGGAAAGGTCTCCAGCCGAAAACCAAAATCATCTGAAGCTATTGCTGGGGACCTTAAACATCTTGTAGGGCGCAAGATCAAATTCCCAAATGGTCTTATTATGTACTTTGTTCCCGAGTTGCTTGCTACTTGCCCTATCAGTCCTAATCTCGATCTAAGCTTTCATAATCCACTGGCTCGTCAAATGTTTTTGCTTCACAATTCTCTTCGTGAAGCCTATCCCCCTAACTGCACTATAGGGTACGACACCGGCTGCTTCAGAATGGATTATTGATAGTGGGTGTACCAATCACATGACTGACAAGCGAAGCCTTCTTATGGACTCAACCTTACGTCCATCTGACAAAAGTCACATCACATTTGCTGACACTGGTAAAAGTAAGGTATTGGGTCTAGGTAGAGTTGCAATCTCAAAGGATCAACACATGGATAAAGTCATGCTTGTTGAATCCCTTGGTTTCAACTTAATGTCTGTCTCAATGCTTTGCGATTTAAACATGATTGTGATGTTTGGGAAATATCGTTGCCTTGTTCTAATGGAATCTGACAAGTCTCTAGTGTTTGAAGGGTATCGGAAAGATGATTTGTACGTGGTAGATTTCTCAGCAGGACCACAACTTGCCGTATGTCTTCTAGCAAAAGCTTCAGAATGCTGGCTCTGGCATCGGAGGCTAGGGCATGCTGGCATGAGGAACTTGCACACTCTTGCAAGAAAGAAGCATGTCATAGGCATCGAGGGCGTCAAGTTCAAGAAGGATCACTTATGCGGTGCCTGTGAAGCAGGAAAGATGACAAGGGCCAAGCATCTCTCGAAAACAATTATGACAATGACTCAACCCTTCGAATTGCTCCACATGGATCTTTTCGGTCCCACTCATTACTCAACTCTTACTACTACTGCTTGTCTCTATGGCTTTGTCATTGTTGATGATTATTCAAGATATACTTGGGTGCATATAATCCTCTACAAGACTGAAGTGCAGGATGTCTTTAGACGCTTCACCAATCGAGCCATGAACAACTATGGCGTCAAGATAAAGCACATCAGAAGTGACAATGGCACTGAATTCAAGAACACTGGCCTAGATACATATCTTGATACTTTGGGCATCACACATGAATTCTCAGCTCTGTCCACGCCACAGCAGAATGGCATCGTCAAACGCAAGAACAGAACACTTATTGAGATGGCTCGGACGATGCTTGATGAATACAAGACTCCAAGAAAATTTTGGCCTGAAGCCATTGATACTGCATGCCATATCATCAACCGTGTTTATCTTCACAAGCTTCTGAACAAGACATCCTATGAGCTCCTTACTGGCAAGAAGCCAAATGTCAGTTACTTCAGAGTATTTGGTGCCAGGTGCTGGATCAAGGATCCACATCACACTTCAAAATTTGCACCAAAAGCACATGAAGGTTTTATGCTTGGATATGGAAAGGATTCGCACTCCTACAGAGTCTTCAACCTCTTTCACTATAAAGTGGTTGAAACTGTGGATGTGCGGTTCGATGAGACCAACGGCTTGCAAAGAGAGCACCTGCCAAATGTGCTAGATGAAGTTCCATCCAGTGAATCAATCAAACTTATGAGAACTGGAGAAATCATACCTTCTGAAGCTCAGCCTGAAGAGGAAATTATCACCTTCACACCTGATCAACCTGAAGACAATGATCAACCTGAAGACAATGCTCAGCCTGAAGACAATCCTTCTAACGATGACAATGATCAGCAAGAGCAAAATCTTCGTCCTGTACATCCTCGTGTTGCAAATGAAGTACAGATTGAGAGAATAATTGATAGCATCAATACACCAGGTCCACTCACTCGTTCAAGGGCAACACAGCTAGCAAATTTCTGTGGGCACTTTGCATTTGTCTCAATATCTGAACCCAAGAAAGTTGATGAAGCCTTCATGGAACCTGAATGGATTCAAGCTATGCAAAAAGAGCTTCAACAGTTTGAGCTGAATAATGTATGGGAACTGGTTAAGCGTCCTGGTCCTCGCAAGCACAATATAATAGGCACCAAATGGATATATCGCAACAAGCAAGATATATCATGGTCAAGTTGTCAGAAACAAAGCTTGTCTCGTTGCTCAAGGATATACTCAAGTTGAAGGGATTGACTTCGATGAGACATTTGCTCATGTGGCTAGACTTGAAGCCATACGCATACTGATGGCCTATGCAAATCATCATAACATTCTTCTGCATCAAATGGATGTGAAGAGCGCTTTTCTCAATGGCAAGATTGATGAAGAAGTGTATGTTGCACAACCGCTTGGCTTTGAAGATCCAAAACATCCTGATATGGTGTACAAGCCCAACAAGATACTGTATGGCCTCAAACAAGTCCCTAGGGCTTGGTATGACACACTCAAAGACTTCCTGAAGAGCAAAGGCTTCAAACCTGGTTCCCTCGACCCCACTCTCTTCACGAAGACATATGATGGTGAACTGTTTGTGTGCCAAATATATGTGGATGACATTATCTTCGGCTGCACCAATCAGAAATACACTGACGAGTTTGGATATATGATGCAAGAGCAATATCAGATGTCCATGATGGGTGAGCTGAAGTTCTTCCTTGGTCTTCAAATACGTCAGCAACGCAACGACATCTTTATATCTCAAGAGAAATACCTCAAAGATTGCCTGAAGAAATTTGGAATGCAAGATTGCAAAGGCTACACGATGCCAATGCCAGCCAAACATCATCTGGGTCCCGACGACAATGGTAAAGAGTTCGATCAAAAGGTATACCGCTCCATGATTGGTTCCTTACTTTATTTATGTGCATCTAGGCCAGATATCATGCTTAGTGTTTGCATGTGTGCCCAGTTCCAAGCGGCACCAAAGGAATCGCATCACTTAGCTGTGAAGCGAATTCTCAGATATTTGGCTCACACCCCAGCACTAGGATTATGGTATCCAAAGGGCTCAGAGTTTGATCTAGTTGGATTCTCGGATGCTGATTATGCTGGTGACAAGGTGGATCACAAGTCTACATCAGGCACATGTCATTTTCTAGGACGATCACTTGTATGTTGGTCTTCAAAGAAGCAGAACTGTGTATCTCTCTCCACTGCTGAATCTGAATACATTGCTGGTGGATCTTGCTGCACTCAGCTTCTATGGATGAAGCAAACACTCAAAGACTATGGCATTCACTTAAAGCAAGTGCCACTCTACTGCGACAACGAAAGCGCCATCAAGGTTGCCAACAATCCAGTTCAGCACTCGAAGACAAAGCACATTGAAATTCGTCATCACTTTCTCAGAGATCATGTTGTGAAGGAAGACATTGATATCATACACGTCAACACTGAAGAGCAATTGGCAGATATCTTCACCAAGCCCTTGGATGAGAAGAGGTTTGCAAGTTACGGTGTGAGCTAAATATCTTGGAATCCTCAAATGTCCTGTGATCGGGCACATATCCTAACACTTATGCATGTTGATGACTTAGATGTGCAACACATGAAGTAAAGTATATCTTCAATCAATGAAGACTTACATTCTGAGTGTGAATACATTAACGTGGAATTTGACTTCGGAGCGCCACGATAATTGTGCGCCGTGTCTGGGTCTAATACTTCCTATACGGTGGGTAACGCCACCACCAAATTCTTCTGTTTGAAGTGTTTTACCCATGGCGTTACATGTGCTATGTCTTCACATTTTGTTTGTCTTCATTTTCAACTTGTCTTCATGATTATGTTCACTATGTTGACTTGATTTTCTTCTGATATATACATACTAGTGTTCTGTCCTCTACAGCATTCACTTATAGCTACGTCTTCCTTGTTGAATCTTTTGAACTAAGTGAATGTGATCGGACCCTAATCTCTCTATGCTTTCTATCTCAAACTCAATCTGTCCAAATCATATGCATTCTATTGAAACTGTCGAATGTCTTCTCTGCGTCCTAGTCAGCAGAAGATACAGAGACAAACATTAAGTCCGTTTTCAATGCTAATTCCTTCACCTGAAACCCGGAGAAGTGGGAACAACCACCCGACAATACAGGCGTGCGTGGGAATGTGGAACAACCTCCGATATGTTGCATCATGGCCACGTGTCCTTCAGATGTGAATCGCTAGGGGCACCTGTGTAAGAACACTGTGCCGTCCCTGTCCCTATAAATACACGCCTCACCACAGTCATTATCCTTTCTTCCACTCTCACACAAACCCTAGCGCCACCGCTAGCCCTCGACGATGCCGACGACGAAGCGCTTAGCTGCCGCGACCTCACCAACGCCGTCTTCACGCCGGCCGCAGACATTGTCTTCTCCGCCGTCGCCGTAGGTGTCCTCCGTCGCCAAGTTAGGGCACGGACGATCGAACTGCTCGGCCTCCTCTCCCACTGCGTCTAGCAATTCTTCATGTGGTAAATAAAACTTCCTTTTTACGGCCCCTTCGATCCTATAGATTCATCACTTTCTACCACAAGCAGTTTCTATTCACACAAGTTTGATCTATTTCATACTGCATCTCATAATATGCCTAGTATGTTCACTTATGCTTCACAAAGTAGTTAGATTCCTCACTTGTACTTATTTGTGGATTCGTACAAATCTGGAACCAACTCTCTATCTATGAGTAAATGTCTTCGCACTATGAGGTCAATGTCTTCTAAACTGATTTATCTTCAAAATCTTCTAAGAATGCATATGACCTCTTCCCCTTCCCCCGCACCTTAATGCTGTCACAGGTACATGTCCGTGGGAGAATCCCTTGGTTCTCATAGTCTGCATTCGTTTGCAGAATTCTTACAGCATCACATTAACTATCCCAAAGCCAGTTCCTGTTTGACCAGAAAGCGGAAGCCTTTGAAGCCTTTAAACGTGTTGAAGCCCTTCAGTTTAAGCTTCATGGCACCAGAGAAACCTACAAGAAAGGGTGGCAGACAGCACCGTGGCAACACCTCAAGAGATTTGCCTCCTGACCTCTATGAGCTGTACAAGACAGATCCAGAGTAGGACTACAATCAGCGAAAAACTCGAATCCAATGGATTCGAAGATATTGGGCAGAACAGTGGTTCAAGTACAGGTTCGTGACCCAGGAGTATGCTGAGAAGACTGCCATCAAACTACCATGGGGAGACATTCTATACAGAAATCTTCAACCCAAGTCCAGAGCTGAAGCCATTGAACAAGGTTTCTATCCTTGCATGGTCCGTGGACCGCAGCCTGCGGATGCAGACCCATCTTCATTACTGTGGTGCCGCGATGATAATCTGTTCAAGCGCAACCTTCAGTTTGCCAGGAACTCAGCCAAAGAGAACAAGAAGTCACGAGGCTTGGACTTCAATCCAGGCCCCTCTGCTCCTCGTGCTGATGGCACACGCGAAGCTGAACCCAATCTTGTTGGGCCCTTCTACAACCTGGAAGGTCTCATCACTCATATCATGGTTCAAGGGACAGCCGTGGATGAGCCTGCAGATGACGCTGAATCTGATGAAGCGCCTGCACCGCCGAAGCCAAAGAAACTGAAGAAGCCTAAAGCTTCAAAGCCTGCTCCTGCACCAAAGGTCTTATAGGCGAAGCCTCTGGCCACTGCACCTCCTAAACACAGTGTGCATTCTGAAGATTTGTCACGCATCTCCAAGCCCTCGAGAGTAAAGATGCCCTTGCAACCCACGAGTCAAGAACTGACTGCTGCTGCTATTCTGCGCAACGACGCCATTGATCTGTCCAGCGATGAAGATCTTGCAGATGACGCTCTTGAGCAACTGATCAAGAGCAAAGAAGATGCAGAAATCTTCAATGATTTGCCTATCTTTGACGTAGCAATCCTTCACAACTTCATTGATGAGTGGTTTGAAACCCCCAATCTCAGCTTTGATGATCTGCAACTTCCAATTGGCCTCAGCGTCGCTTTCTCTGGCGCCATTGCTTCTGAGCTAGCTCTAGCTCAGCGCATCGTTGAACTGAAGCAAAAGATCGACTATGAGAAAGCTCAGTTCAAGTAGCACATGGCAAAGCTCAGTGTGCAAGATGTCAAGAACTTCAAGACTATGCTGCACGAGCTCAAGGAAGCCTTTCTCTAGAAACGCGAAGAAGCTAAAGGTTCTCGTGAGCGCATGAAGAGTCTGGCTGACAAGTGCGTGCAAGCCTACAATGAAGCTGAAAAGCGCAAGGCTCTTGGGCGTCCTGGCATCTATCCCATGATGGCTGCAAAGAAGAAGAAGAAGCCAGCTGTGGTCAAACCCGAAGCAACAAGGCAGGAAGCACATCCCATTGTCTTCCCAGCCAGTATGACAGGCTCGAACCCTAAGGTCCCCACAGTGGCTTCAGAATTAAAGAAGACAAGGGCTGCCGAGGCTGAAGCCAGAAAGAGGAAACATCCTGAAGCTTCTGATGTCGCTCCCTCCAAGAAGAAGTGCAAAACCAAGAAAGATCGGGCTGCTCCCATAGAGCCCCTTATTGTTGAGACCATCTCGGTTGCTCGTCCTACCTCTTCGCATCAAGAACGACAGATGGTAATTCATGAGCCTGCTTCCACAAAGGCTCCTGAAGCTGAAGACATTCCAGCAGTTGACCCCACCGCTGCTGAAGACATTGGTCACCATGACAATGTTGAAGATGATGAAGTCCTTCCTCAGATCGAGCACCAATTGGTATCATCGCCTGTGCTTACGCACAGCGAACTCATCAGCATTGGTCGTCCTCTGACGCCAACTACTCAGGATGCATCATGGGCTGATCACCCACAGAGACAAGACACTCCAAGCTCTCCCCAACCGCAAACTACCCCAACAGTGCAAGATGATGATGACTTTGTGGCCCAGCACACTCCATATCCACAAGCGTCGCCCGCATTACGCAGGCTTCGCAAAGGACCAAGGCCCCAAGTCACTCCCACAATGCACGTGTCTGAATCCTAAGCCAAAATGGCTGAAGATGTTCCGGCTGCATCAGCCAATGAAGAAGAAGATGAAGAAGAAGCCCCAAGAGTTGCTACACCCCCGTCTCACCAAGATGATGTTCTCGAGGAGAACGTGACCGACCCTCCAGCTTCTGAAGTGGAGGTCAAGAACCCTGAGGCGGCCACCAATATCGCCGCTGACGGCAATGACATTGTCATGGCCGAAGCCAGTACGACGCCAGAAGCCAATGTGGCACCAGAAGTCAATGCAGCACCTGAAGTCCATGCACCTGAAGCACATGTGGCCCCTGAAGCCCATGAAGACAATGCCAATGCCCCGGTTCCCCCTCCAGGACCTCACACAATGGAGCTAGCATTTGATCGTGGTCAGCCAGTTATGGTTCGATTGCCCATTCTGACTCCTCCGCCTGCTGTTGGTCCACAACTTGAGTACCACGTCGAGCACAGGCCTCAAGTCCAAAAGCCCAAGCCAAGACTTCCACGTTTCCCAGGCACTGCCACTTCACCTGGGGTCTTCAATGCGAATGGCTTCGTGGCACATAATACCTTCTTCAACAGCTCCAAGAACCCTTATACCAGACCTCGCATTTCCTCAGATCGGTTCTGGAGCTATCAGCAGCGCAGCTACTATTCCCGTGTCCTATACAATCAAGGGCGCATATTTCCACATATGCACCTTGACTCTGAAGCTATAGCTGGTCTGCCCTGCCTCGAAGAAGCATTGGACTGTTTCAGAGATGCTGGTCTGTTGCAGTTCATCACTGACAAGGAGCACTGGAATGAAGAATTGCTGCTTCAATTCTATGCCACTCTTCATATTCGAGGCTACAACAGGGATCCGAAGACTTGGGTCCTTGAGTGGATGACAGGCAATGTCCATCATGAAGCTAAAGCTCTTGATATCATTGAGCTCACAGGCCTGCACACTCCTGGTGAATACTATGAACCAGGTTGTCAACAACATCAAAATGCCTTGGAAAGCATCTTTCAGAAGCCAGAACCCAACATGAGTCAAATGCTGAGCATGATGAAGCCTCTGCCTCACGACGCTGAATACCCATCTGAGTTCTTTGTTGAAGACCTAGAGTACTTGCCTCGCACCATTTACCACATCATCAGGAAGACTCTATGGCCTGTCAAAGGACACTCATCTGCAGCGAAGCTTGAAGGAGCAATGAAGACTTTGGTTTTCTATATCTTCAATGGCATCAGCTTCAATGCTCAAGACTTCTTCATCAGGTAGTTGGCTGCGTCTGGCTCCGGCATCTTTGGGTTGAAATTCTATGCTCCATGGGTCATGCATCTGATCAAGCGTCACTCAGCCTTCAACTATCAGCCGTCCGCGCGCAATCATCTTATATTCTTGCCCGAGGTTGATCTGTCAGTTGAAGCCATTTACCCAGAGCCTGCTAAGGATCCCATGTATCTTCACTCTGCTGATCACCAAAGCTTCACCCAGCCCATTGAAGGAATTCCAGCACTGTCTCGTGTTTATCCCCTTGCTGGAAACACACGTGCCCCTCGTGCTCAAACTGATGCCACTGGTAGCACCATTGCGCAAAGGCCTCAAAGACAATCTCGTGTCCTCAATGGCCGAGAGCATCTTGTCGCGCTGCATCAGAAACAGGACAAACATCACAACTGGCTTAAGCGTCAGATGCAAAGCCTCTTGGTGGATGTCAACCGCATTCGCAATCTTGCCACCAAGAATGCCTTTGTCACTCATGAAACCTATCGGAGGTCGTGGAGGAGTTTGACCCTACTGAGTGCTGAAGCTGATCTGCACGACGATGGCTTCACCGAACGCTTCAAGTTTGACTCAACTCCTCCCAGAAATGCTCACTTGCGTCGGACTCCCTCACTTGAAGACTCTGAATACTCGTCCTCAGCTGCGACCGTAGTCATCGATGACCAAGATGATGCAACTTCACCTCCTCCAACTTCAGCGCATGACGTCACTGCACCAAGTTCCTCTGCACCACTGGATCTCACCGACGACCCTGCTGCCTCGCCTGCACCTCATGGGAACGAGTAGGCGCTCTATGTCTTCAAACCTTTTTGGTCCTCACTGACAAAAGGGGGAGAAGCATATGAGTTGATAGTCTTCAAGCGGGTCCATATGGATGGTTGCTTTACTTTTTGCTACTTCTGCCAAGTGCTTACAACTCTCGTTTTCGATACATTTGGTTCTTTGAGTTCTAACACTTAAACTCGATGGTCGTCTGCTACTTATTTGCTATTCTGTGATGCGATGATAAATTCCGCATGTGCGACGATAAATTCTGCACTTAGATCATTTTGCAGACATCCATTTTTCATTATGCATGCCATTATCTTCACATACTTTTCTTGCATGATGAATTGTCATCATAAGTTGAAGAGGATCTCCACAAGTACAACCTGCCATGTGCATTTGCATACCAAAAGCAAATTACTTATATGCACATCTTCAGGGGGAGCCTTTGCCACTTATGATGACAATCCCCTATCCTTTACAATTTCACATATTTATTCCCCGTTGAAAACTTCAACTAGTTTGTCATCAATCACCAAAAAGGGGGAGATTGTAAGTGCATCTAGTGCTACCCCTAGTTGGTTTTGGAGTATTGACGACAAACCTAGTTGAGGGACTAATGTGTTTGTGAGAATTGCAGGATAACACAGGTAGAAGTCCCTCATTGATTCGTTTTTCCTACCAGAGATGACCCCTAAAAATGTAAGAAGACATTGAAGTCAAAGGTGGTATGTGAAGACATTCACATTGAAGACTATGACAAGAGAAGACATCGCATGAAGACTATGGAGCGCGAAGACTTAGTTCTTTCGTCGTTCTTTTTCTTCTTTGTTGAGTCATAGGAACCACCATACTATTAAGTGGGGTCCAAGTGAACCAGTCAGAATGACTGAAGTGATGCTTAACCAAAATCCTATGTCTTTGAGTGAAGACTATGAGAGCAAATCTTGTGCAGAGTTGGATAAGTCAGCTTTTCTTGTAGCTCAAGTAAAGTTGCCGTGTGTGTTTGAAATCTGACCGTTGGAACACGTGTAAGTTCCTTAGTGACCAAGGGTCATTTCGGACAAATCAGGTCGGGTTGCCTAGTGGCTATAAATAGCCCACCCCCTACAACCATAAACGGTTGGCTGCTCAGAGTTAGTACACGACTTTTGTCGTTTGAGAGCAACCCACCTCGAAGCCTTTGAGAGAGAATTCCTTGCGAGGATAAAGCCCTAAACACCCAGAGCCATAGAGTGTTAGGCATCACTTAAGTCTTCCTGTCTGTGTGATCTGAAGACTTATTACACTTGAGGACTGTGAATCCTCCAGCCGATTAGGCGTCGCGTTCTAAGCATCCAAGAGTCATTGTGGATCGCCGGTGAACGAAGTCTGTGAAGGTTTGGAAGTCTACCTTGAAGACTTACCAAGTGATTGGGCGAGGACTGGGTGTCCTTAGCTCAAGGGGAATAAGGTGAAGACGAGGTCTTCTGAGTTGAATCTCAGGCTCCCTAACCAGACATACAGTTGTCACAGCAACTGGAACTGGTCCAACAAATCATTATCTTCAATGTGTCACTAGTTTCATCCTTTCCTTCCCTTACTTACTGTTGGTCCGTGTGAAGTCATTGTATGATTGCTTTATCTTTAGTCTTCACTGAGTGACTGCTTGTTCTGATTGGCTTCACTATATCTTCCTACCTGATCTTTACTGCCTAGTTGCTATTAGTCATTGTGCTTTCACTCCATTGAATACTTGACTATGGTTTGCCTAGTGTAGTCTACCTTCCGCTGCATGGTAATAGGTTTATTTCTATCGTTTGTCTTCGAAACTTCCATGTTTTGAATACTTTCATAAAAATCGCCTATTCACCCCCCCTCTAGTCGATCACTAGCACTTTCAGGGAGCAACCCTCCCACTCGGAGGTTCGGAGCTACGCCACAAGTACAATGTGCGCTTCATCCCTATCCGCGAGGATGATGAGGTGCAGGTCGCCTGCAACCTTCTCCTTTGGAGCTACGCCACAAGTACAACATACGCTCCACCCCTATCCGCAAGGACGACGAGGTGTAGGTCGACTGCAACCTTCTCCTTCGGAGCTACGCCACAAGTACAATGTGCACTTCATCCCTATCCGCAAGGGCAACGAAGCACAAGTCGACTGGGGTCGCCACCTCAGAGCTGCATCTCCAGCACAAAGACTATTCCGAGCAGAGTACAAAGTCCACTTGAAGGCAAAACGCAAGCATAATCGGAAATAAACCAAATTCGGATAAATCCTAAGGTTCCAAGCAGCAAGCCAAAAGTATTTGAGCATCAAACCCGTAGGAGTTTAACGGTTACAGCAACCACTCGGCATTCCGAGGCAAATTTAAAGCAGATTCAAGTCTCATAAGTTTGTTCACTTGACAGGAGGAGGGCTGGCAGACTCGACGAATTCGTCCAGGTCAATCCCATCCGCGATCCGAGTGGCAGCAGCGATGAAAGTCTCCATGAAGGACTGGAAGTCATGCTTTTTGGTGTTAGCGACCTTGATCACCGCCAGCTTGTCTTCACGAGCTTCCTTGCAGTGGACTCGCACCAAGGATAGCGCCACGTCAGCACCACACCGGGCGGAGGACATCTTCCATTCATGCACTTGCTCAGGGATCTCGTTGAGTTGAGCCATCAGGGATTCCAGGTCATTTTGAAGCATCGCCCTTGGCCAGAGCAATGAGTCAACTCGTGAGACTGCCTCCTTCAGGCGCGTGAGGTAGCTCGTGACGCTGGCGACACGAGACTCCAGTCGGAGCACGATCATTGCAGTTTCGTCGCAAACTGGAGAAGCGATAGGATCCAGACCCGTCTCGACCTTTCCAGTTTCCTCGTCAAAGTCTTGGCAGAATTCTGCAGCCAAAAATCAGTGAGTCGGCCGGATAGGATCCGTTCGCAAGCATCAACACAGCCGGTTTAAAAGAAATACCTTCCAGCATAAGATAAAGCTTCTTGGCGAGAGTTCTCAAATAAGCCTCCGTGTCATTCCTCTTGTGGACCGCAGACTCCAGCTTTTCGTTCAGGGTAATTTTGTCCTTCTTCAGACGAGTCACCTCTCGGTTAGACTCGTTGAGACAGGACTTCAGCTTGGTCACCTCCCCTTCCAGTGCCTCGACTGAAGCCAGCTTCTGGTCTGCGAGGGCAGTTTTATCTTGGGCTTCCTTCTGTGCAGCGGCGAGGCCCGAGTCCTTCTTCTCCAGAGCCAACTTCATTTTCTCTGCAAAAGAAGCAATCGAATCAGTCAGGAGCTCAAAGAAATGTTTTAAAAAAGACAGTCGACAGGAAGTTACCTTCCATACCAGCAGCTTCGTCTTGAGCTTTCTTCAGATTCTGCTGAGCCAACTCCAAGTCAAGGTTGAGTTTCCTCTGCTTCTCCTCAAGTTCAACAAACTTGGAAATGAGAGTACAAGACTTCTGCAGAAGGCAAAAGACATGTTAATCGACGATATCGAAGGTTGTTCACTTCCGAGTGGATAAAACTTAAAGAGGTTTGCTTAGACCCCAGCCGATTGCACACAGTCGACCGCGGTCTCGAGGGCTACACCCAGCGGGTGCACTTGGCGTGCCCTCGCTGATTAAGACCCAACTCGACCGGTCCGCCCGGGTCAAGTAAAAAAAACAAACTGTTCAGACCCCAGTCGACTGTCAGCAGTCGACTGCGGTCTCGGGGACTACACCCAGTGGGTGCACTTGGCGTGCCCCCACCGGTTCCGATCTCATTCGACCGGTCCGCCCGGGTCGAGTGGAAGAAATAAAGGAAGGCAGAACTCAGACCCCAGTCGACTGCCAACAGTCGACTGCGGTCTCGGGGACTACACCCAGTGGGTGCACTTGGCGTGCCCCCACCAGTTCAGATCCTACTCGCACAGACCGAGTGGAAGAACACAACTACCAAAGACAACAAAACACCTAGTGGGTGCAATAATTCGACGCAAACAACAGGAGATTGTATAGAAGAAAATTTTTTGGGTAGCATATCCTGATAGAACAAGGACAGTCGAAAAGTCTACTTACCTGGACATTGGCCCGGAGAGCAGCGCTGGCGTCGTAGGCAGCCTAGCTATTCTCATGCACCGTCTTCATCCGCTCCATCATCACGTCAGCCTGTCGGATGGCTTCCGCAGCCGCTTCCGACTGGTTGTCCGGAACGGGGTAGCTGGTGAAGAAGAGAGCAGACGGCCCAGGTGCAGCAGCTTGGACCTCCGAGGCATGAGATGGGACAACTGAAGGAATCATCGGAACAATAGACGGTGCGGGGCGCTCACTCGACAAGGGTACAGCGAAGGTTACAGAGGCCCCGCCCGCGTCTTCGGATTGATAGACGGTTGGTGTTGTCGTTGGTCCCTGCTGAGACGCCTTACCAGCCGTCACCTTTTTATTCTTCCTAGGCCTAGGAGCCACATATTCATCGTCATCTGGGAGATCGATGACGTTGGGCGGAGCTGCGTAGAAGATCAGTTGACTCTAAAGCAAACCGCCAGAATTCAATCGACCGAGTAGTCAAGAGCAAGATCATAAGAGTTTTTACCTGGGTTGGAGGTGACCGCATCTTCCATCTTCTCGTCTCGGTACTGGAGAGAAGAGGTTCCTGATGTAGCAGCACTGCAAAGACCCGCACCCAGTCGGTTACGTTCTGTTGCTCGAGTCGACGAAAAGAACAAGTCAGATGATTACCCGGAGATGGTAGGGATGTTCACTTTGATCCTGGGCAGAGCTTTTGGCAATATGGAGGAGGTGGTTTTCGGTGCTCTTGGCGCTGGAGGCGGCACAACCTTGGGCTGCTTCGGAGCCTTCTCAATCGGCACTGGGGAGGACGTCCTGGGGCGCTTCGAAGACTGCCCAGTCAGCGCAGTCACCAGGTCCGGAGTGCTCGCCGGGTCGTGAGCATGTTTGGATCTCCTCTCCTTGCGAGGAGGCGAGTCGACCTCTTCGTCATCAGTCGATTCGTCGCTCTCCTCGTCCTCCTCGGCATCCGAGCGCCACTCACCGCTCTCGCCCCCGCTCGCTCCTTCCTCGACGTCTTGCTCCTGCACTCCATTGGGCATCAAGTACATGTCAATGAGAGCCTGAAAAGACAACGATCAAAAGACCATCAACAAGGTGTCACACAGAGAATCGGAAAGATACTTGGTAAAACAGAATCATACCTGCTCCGGCTGGCGCAAGTGGTCGAATGGAATCACCCTCCTGGACCCTCGGGGGTTGTCTTTGTTGCTGGTGATTCCCATCAGCCACTTCTCCAAGATGTCCTCGCTGACGTCCTCCTGGTGGATCCGAGTGGAGTCCTCGAGTCGAGAGTACATCCACATCGAGTGGTCACGGGCCTGAAGCGGTTGGATGCGTCGACCAAGAAAGACCTCCAGCAAGTCCATTCCAGTCATCCCGTCGCGGACGAGTTGGACGACCCGCTCGACCAGCACCTTGACCTGCGCCTTCTCTTCTGGGACCACCTTTAGGGAGGAGGGCTTCTCCACTCGAGCCGGAGAAAAGGGAGGAAGTCCAGTCGACTGACCCGGGGTCGGCTGGTCCTTACAGTAAAACCAAGTCGACTGCCAGCCCCGAACCGAGTCGGGAAGGATCATTGCTGGGAAGGTGATCTTGTTCCTCATCTGGATCCCCAGGCCCCCGCACATCTGGATCACGTGCGTCCTCTCATCACTCAGATTGGCCTTTTTGACCGACTGGGAGCGGCAGATGAAGATGTGTTTGAAAAGACCCCAGTGCGGTCGACGGCCCAAGAAATTTTCACACATTGACACGAAAGCAGCCAGATAGACTATGGTGTTTGGAGTGAAGTGGTGGAGCTGAGCCCCAAAGAAGTTCAAAAAGCCCCGAAAGAAAGGATGGGGAGGCAGAGAAAATCCGTGATCGACGTGGGTGGCGAGGAGAACGCACTCACCCTCCCTTGGTTGCGGCTCGGTCTTGTTCCCCGGGAGCCGCACCGATTTGTGGGGGATCAGTCCCCCCTCCAGCAGGTCGTCGAGGTCGTCCTGGATGATCGTCGAGCGGATCCAGTCGCCCTGGATCCAGCCCGGCGGCAGGCCAGATCTTGACGAGGATCTGCCCCGGTTGGTCCGCTTGCCCTTCACCTTCGCGGTCGCCTTCTTCGCGCGCTCCAGCACCACCGTCTTCTCTTTTCCCATGGCGGCGGATCGAGTTCGAGCGAGGGTTCGGCGACGAGAGCAGAAGCGAGCGTGGCGGAGAGGTCAAAGGAAGAAGAAAAGAGAATGGGAGCGCACGGGGCAGAGACCCGGGCCGGTGCCTTTTAAAAGAGTAGAGCAACTTGTCAGACTGAAAGCATCCTCTACATTATCATTCGGAATTCTACCGTGAAAATTCACTCGACAAAAACCAAGAATGGACCAAGGCAACTGAAGAAGAAGTTGACGTTGTCTCCTCAGTTCATGGCTCCAAAACAAGTTATACTCACAGCACGAAGAATGAGTCGGAAGTGTTCTCAACTCCTTCCCCACTCAAACCCTAATCCATTCGGGGGCTAATGACGAAGCTATGTACCTAAGGTAGGGTCATGGATCTGTCCAAGATGCCCTCCCCAAGGACATCTCTAAAAGAACCAGAAGGAGTCAGAGAGAAATCATCATCCACTCGACCTTGAAGTTATGTTCCACTCGAAAGCCTTGAAGACACTCGACCATGCGAACAACCATTCGACCGTCGGAAGATGTGAAGACACTCACTCCGAAACGGTCGAGATTTAAGTCATAGCTTTATGGTCATTTATAGCACTTTACTCCAGACGTTACCAGTACCGCTCCTCCTTTATGAACATTGAACCCTGTGTAACGGAGGGGAGCTGGGGTCCTGGCACACTCTATATAAGCCACCCCTCTCCTCTGGGACAAGGGTTCGCACCTTTTGTAATCCACACGCGTATATCCAGTCGACCGCCTCCGGGCTCCGAGACGTAGGGCTGTTACTTCCTCCGAGAAGGGCCTGAACTCGTAAAACTCGCGTGTACAACTCCTCCATAGCTAGGATCTTGCCTCTACATTCCTACCCCCCTATTCTACTGTCAGGCTTAGAACCACGACAGGCATCACTGAGGCCACTACACTGGAAGCGCTAGCAATTCGTGAAGCTATGGCTCTAGCCGAAGACTTGAATTTACAATCCATATCCACGTGGCGTCAGATTGCAAGGTGGTGATCGAGGACATCAAGCAAATAAGTGGGGCCGCTTACGGTTCCATGATACATGAAATCATAGATTACTCTAGTAGTTTCATTTTATGTAATTTCATTCATGAGTTTAGAAGCTTAAATTTCAAGGCTTATAATCTAGCGAGGCAAGCTATACAGTTAGGAGTTGGCCGCCATGTTTGATTAGGTCACCCGGTGACCGTTCTTTCGTCCATGTAAACATTATGACGGGTTAATAAAGCTCTTCTTAATTGCCTAAAAAGACCTAAAGACCCGCGGGATCTATAGCGAGATATATGATCCCCTTGCCTGAAGCTTTTCCCCTACGTGTAGCTATTGGGCCGACTCATTTCTGTCTCTCTTTTTTCGCTGTTATCGATCAAGTCATTCACTTGAGGTAGTCGACGTAATAGTTTTTTTTGTTTTCTCTGTTTCTTCAATGGTTTTCTTTAGTTTTTTATTTTCCTTTGTTTGTTCACCGGGTTTCTTAGTTTTTTTTCTTGGTTTTTGTTGATTTTTCTGTTCTTTTTTATTTTTTTCTTAGTTTCTTTCATTGTTTTTTTGTTTTCTTTCCTTTTTCTTCTTTTTCTTCGTTTATTTCTCAGTTTCTACTATTTTTTTTGCTTTTCTTTGTTTCTTCATTTTTATTTCTTTCTTTCTTGTTTTCATCGGTTTTCTACGTTTTACATTGTTTCATTGTCAGCTTTAACTATGTCGTATTCTTTCACATTGGTTTTGTTTTGTTTGGTTTCTTTTTTCCTTTTTTCTTTTCTTTCCTTTGTTTCTTTTTTTCGTTTTCATTGCTTTTATCTTTTCTTTCTTTGGTTTTCATTAGTTTTCATTTCTCTTTTCGTATGGAATAGGAACAATATTTTAAACATGTTTAACATTTACTCAAATATACATGAAACATTTTTTTTCAAATACATGAGTACGATTTTTTGAAACATATATTTAGTACTAGGATGGGTGACCTACTGGGAAGTCCTCGTGAAAGGGTTTTCATATCTAAGGGTTGTGATAGGCTTGGCGAGCCAACGTAAAAACTAGCCAGTCCTTTGGGTATGAAACCTATCTGGGGTAGAGTAGTACTAGCATGGGTGACCTCCTGGGAAGTTCTCGTGAAAGGGTTTCATATCTAGCCTACCCCAACTTGTTTGGGAAAAAGGCTTAGTAAGTAAGTAAGTAATCATAAGAAATCACATTACATACATAATTAAAAAATGATAATCATGCATTTAAAAAATGTAAACATGAATAGAAAAATGTTTCTAATGTATATAAAAATGTACAATGTTTATGGCAAAAAGTAGATACAAAAAAGTACGAAGAATGTTAATCATGTATTTGAATAATTTAAGTGTGTTTATGAAAATGTTACATATATTTAAGATGTTTTGAAATATAAGCAAAAGTAAAAAAAATGAAAAGAAAAATGAAAGAGAAAAACGCTTAAGGCATGCGGTCCCGTTGGGACGGCCCATTCTGGGCGCTGCTTCACACGTGGTTGCACTATGTCTCGCTATAAACGAGACATAGTTGCACCCCTAATGACTTTCCCAATGATAAGGCCTTGTACAATGCAAGGTGCTTAGGGGAGATGTTTAGAGAAATAAACCAAGTCATTTTTAAGCATCGGTGTTTATTTGTACAGGATAGACATTTAATTGGACCACTGGTGTTAAAAAGACTTCATTTATTTTACAAAGCATCTCCCTAAATATCTTGCATTGTACAAGGCCTAATGATGCAGCAACCAACTGGTCTAACATCTGATTGTGAGGATGTGCAGACATCTTCTTTTCAATAGTCTCACTTGGCTCGCTTAAAACCTATTCCCACAGATTATATATGTTTGAAACTTGCCTGAAATATCAATCAACCACCTCGGAGATCAATAAACAAACAATGAGGACTTAGCAGGTGTGACTTGTGAGTGAGCTAATTAAACATGATCGTTCACACGTCGGGGATTGTGTTTGTGAGCAACCTGGCTATAGATGGTAAGGAGATGAGATTGGCATTTGTTGCCCCGGGTGTGCATAGCCAGAGGATGCCCACACAAAAGCAAAGAGTTAGTTTGGTTGCTACCCTGGGCCTCATGTCTGAGAAAGTTTGGTGCCTGGTATGGACGTGAAAATGTTGGCTGGCCAGGCTAGCCTGGAGAAATTTTGTCTCGTTGAAGCCTGGCGTGGTGAGTTGTTAATCATGCTAAAAGGTGAATCTTGGGCTGTGTGTAACCCATACATACGATGCTACTGTTTTGTTTCCCTTCCTGATTTGTTGCTGCCAGGCAGCTATTAGCCATCAGGCAACACAGCCAAGTGTATGGAATTGGTCGCCTGGGCCAAGCCTGGCAGGCTAATCACGGTGCTACATGTCTAGGCCAGGCTGGCTTCTTTTCTCCCAGGGTAGCAGCCAAACAGTCTTTTTTTACATCTCAGGCACACTCTAGGCCAGGCCTGGCTCGGCCAGGACGCAAACCAAACTAGCCAAAAAACAATGGCTCTGATGCTTGTGAGATGCTGGTACAAATGCCTTAGGGCATCTCTAATCCGCTTAGCAGTCCGAACATACGGATTCTGATATCCTAGAGAGAAACGTGGGGGTTTTGCGGACATGCATTTGGTCAATACAAAGTCTCCGCGTGGTCCTCCTCTTTTTTTTCTCTCTTCACATGCATGGTCTCCCTCTTCATTCTCTCCTCCCAACCGAACACCACACCACAATATTCTGCCACATGCATGGTCCCCACCTACTTTCTCTTATCCCAACCGGTTTACTTTGTGAATAGCATTGGATGACTCCCTCCGGCATCATGTCCACAGACCACGTCCAAACAGAAAAACTGACATATACCAGAGGCATTTACGGATCAGCTTTGGAGATGCCCTTAAGCCTTGAGCGAGGGTGGATAAGAGATGCGCGAGCGAGGCGGTGTCGACCCGTGGGGCTGAGCTGGGCATATAAGCTTCATGATGAGTAAAGCAATGACCAAGCTGAGTGAGGCGTTGCCGGCCAGTGGAGCTCCCTTGCCATAGACCGTCATGGCTGGGACCATGGCTGCTTGCCTGGTGAGTTGTTAATCATGCTAAAAACGAATCTTGGGCTGTGCGTAACCCATACATACGGTGTTGTTGTTTTTCTTTCCTTCCTGATTTGTTGCTGCCAGGCAGCTATTAGCCATCAGACTACCCATCCAGGCGTATGGAATTGGTCGCCTGGGTCAAGCCTGGCAGGCTAATCACGGTGCTGGCTATTGGGGAATGCAGTATTTAATAAAAATCCTACGGTCACGCAAGATCTATCTAGGTGATGCATAGCAATGAGAGGGGAGAGTGTGTCCACGTACCCTCATAGACCGAAAGCGGAAGCGTTTAGTAATGTGGTTGATGTAGTCGAACATCTTCACGATTCAACCGATCCTAGCACCGAACGTACGGCACCTCCGTGTTCAACACACGTTTAGCACGATGACGTCCCTTGAGCTCTTGATCCAGTTGAGGACGAGGGAGAGTTCCGTCAGCATGACGGCGTGGCAACGGTGATGATGAAGTTACCAGCGCACACTACAAAAAAAATACACTTCCGTGATGATACGTGTTTGTCACAGTAGGTCGCGTTTTTTGTCAAGCATGTACATCCATGACGATTTTATGACAGAATCAAGATAGTCATACCTGTGCAGTCGTAGAAGTGTTCCATGGCATTACCAAAATTATCATCACAGAAGTGTCCACTTCCATGATGATAAATCACGCGTCACAGAAGTGCTTTCGTCAAGGGTGATCGACACGTGGCATCCACCATAACGGAACACCATTAAGCTATCGGGTCGGATTTTGGATCCGATAACCCGTTAACATCCCTGACCAATGGGAAATTTCCACGTGTAAAATTCTGATTGGCCGAAGGGAACACCTGTTAGCTTGTCAGTGGGCCAGATGTCGCCCGTCCATTGGAGGAGACATGCCTATGATACGTCGACACGTGGCTGGGCCCAACAGAGGCCCATATAGGTTAAAAAGGCCGGCCCAGTCAAAGGCCCGTAGAACTTAATCAGGTACTAGTGGGCCAGCCCAATAACGGCCTGCTTAATAAAGGCCCATTTATGGCCCGAAGCCAGATCTGGCCCGTTAATTGTTTGCCCAATATTTGGGCCCATTTACGGCCCGAAGCGAGATCTGGCCCGTTAATTGTTCACCCAATATTTGGGCCCATTTGTGGCCCGAAGACAGATCTGGCCCGTTAATTGTTCACCGAATATTTGGGCCCAACTACAGCCCAGCAACTTTCGGCCTATTAGAGGCCTGATGTAGACATGGGCCCATTTCAGCCTGGTGTGACTTTCGGCCTGGGAATGGCCCGTGCTGCCCATGGGCCATATATGGTCCGGCGGGACATCGGACCCACTAACGACCCGTGGTAAAGGTGGCAACAGTTAAGCCCAACGTGACTTTGGGCCTGTTAAAGGCCTGTCGCATAATTCGTCCCGTTGATGCATGTGCTAAGCTTTCAGCCTCTTAAAGGCCCATGATATCAGTGGGCCAACTAAGGCCCGAGATATGTTTTGGCCTGGTAACGCCCCGTGAGCTAACTGGGCCCAAAACGGCCCGGTCTACATTTCGGCCTGCTGAAGGCCCGTCGACGACTAGTGAAAATTGAGGCCCAACATACATTTTGGCCTACTAAAGGCCCATGGTTTCATCTCGGCCGTAACAGGCCAGTACAATATTCAGCCTGTTAATGGCCCAACGCTACCTGGGCCAAACTAAGCGCTGGGTCGACAAAAGGCCCAACTAAAATATAGGCCGGTGTAAGTTTGGGCCTGGCGCAATGTGTGAAGGCCCCAATCATTCGGGCCCAAGAAAGACGCAGGCCAGCCCAATTGTGGCCTGCTAAAAACCTGGCCCGTTAGAGTCAAATGTTTTGGTCCGGTCGACTACATCTGATTTTTTTCAGATAGTGAATGATGGCAGTAACTAGTAGGAATTAAGAACAAACCTACTCTATACAATAAAGAAATTACGGCATATTAACTAAGAATAAACATACACTATACAATAAATAATTGAAGGTATATTACATCCACTGGCATCGAAGTTCGCCACCAGTGATCATAAAGCGCAATGAAGAAGCAGATTACAAAAACTGGGCACCATTGCAGCGTAACAAAATAATACTAAGTCGAGACCCCTTCCAAGACAGTTTAAGAAAGGTTAGCCTTGCGGGGGAACTGCTGCGCAAGCTGCTGAGAATGGCTGTGAGACTGGCCTAGCATGTCGGTCATAACTTCCATGTGTAGCTGTTTAACGATGAGGTTCTCATTGGTGTTCTTCACTGAAAGTGCTAGTGATCGACTAGAGGGGGGGTGAATAGGCGATTTTTATGAAAGTCTTCAAAACATAGAAGTTTCGAAGACAAACGATAGAAATAAACCTATTACCATGCAGCAAAAGGTAGACTACACTAGGCAAGCCATAGTCAAGTATTCAATGAAGTGAAAGCACAAAGACTAACAACACCTGGGCAGTATGGATCAGGATGGAAGATAGTATGAAGCCAATTAGAACAAGCAGTCACTCAGTGAAGACAAAAGATAATGCAGACAGGCAATAACTTCACAAGGACCAACTGCAAGTAAAGAGATGGGAAGGATAGAACCAGTAGCTCGTTGAAGACAATGATTTGTTGGACCAGTTCCGGTTGCTGTGACAACTGTATGTCTGGTTAGGGAGGCTGAGATTTAACTCAGAAGACCGTGTCTTCACTTTATTCCCCTTAAGCTAAGGACACCCAGTCCTCGCCCAATCACTCTAGTAAGTCTTCAAGGTAGACTTCCAAACCTTCACAGACTTCGTTCACCGGCGATCCACAATGACTCTTGGATGCTCAGAACGCGACGCCTGACCGGCTGGAGGATTCACAGTCCTCAAGTGTAATAAGTCGTCAGATCACACAGACAGGAAGACTTAAGTGATGCCTAACACTCTTTGGCTCTGGGTGTTTAGGGCTTTGTCCTCGCAAGGATTTCTCTCTCAAAGGCTTCGAGGTGGGTTGCTCTCAAACGACAAAAGCCGTGCACTAACTCTGAGCAGCCAACCAATTTTTGGTGTAAGGGGTGGGCTATTTATAGTCACTAGGCAACCCGACCTGATTTGTCCGAAATGACCCTGGGTCACTAAGGAATTGACACGTGTTCCAACGGTCAGATTTCAAACACACACGACAACTTTACTTGAGCTACAAGCAAAGCTAACTTATCCAGCTCTGGGTAAGATTTGCTCTCATAGTCTTCGCTCGAAGACATAGGATTTTGGTTAAGCATCACTTCAGTCATTCTGACTGGTTCACTTGGACCCCACTTAACAGTATGGTGGTTCCTATGACTCAACAAAGCAGAAATTGAAACAACGAAACAACTAAGTCTTCGCGCTCCATAGTCTTCACACGATGTCTTCTCTTGTCATAGTCTTCAATGTGAATACCTTCACATACCACCTGTGTCTTCAATGTCTTCATACATTTTTAGGGGTCGTCTCCGGTAGGTAAACCGAATCAATGAGGGACTACTACCTGTGTTATCCTGCAATTCTCACAAACACATTAGTCCCTCAACCAGGTTGGTCGTCAATACTCCAAAACCAACTAGGGGTGGCACTAGATGCACTTACAATCTCCCCCTTTTTGGTGATTGTTGACAAACTGGTTGAAGTTTTCAACGGGGATAAAAGTATGTGAAACTGTAAAGGATTTAAGTATTGTCTTCGTAAGTAGCAGAAAGGCTCCCCCTGAAGATGTGCATATAAGTATTTTGCTTTTGAATGCAAATGCACATGGTAGGTTGTACTTGCGGAGCTCCTCTTCTACTTATGAAGACAATTCATCATGCAAGAAGGGATATATCGAAGATAATGACATGCATAATGAAGAATGGACATCTGCAAAATGACTTCGTGCGGAATTTATCGTCGCACATGCGGAATTTAGCATCGCATCACATAGTGTCGAAAAGGTAGCAGACGACCATCATGTTTAAGTGTTACAACTCAAAAACGAACCAAATGTATCAAAAACGAGAGTTGTAAGCACTTGGCAAAAGTAGCAAAAGTAAACCAACCACCCATATGGACCCGCTTGAAGACTATCAACTCATATGCTTCTCCCCCTTTTGTCAGTAATGACCAAAAAGGTTTGAAGACATAGAGCTTCTACTCGTTCCCATGAGGAGTAGGCGAAGCAGCAGGGTCGTCGTTGAGGTCCGGTGGTGCAGAAGAACTTGGTGCAGTGTCGATACGCGCTGAAGGTGGAGGTGGTGAAGTGGCATCATCTTGATCATCGATAACTCTGGCATTCACCGTTGCAGCTGAGGAAGAATAGTCAGAGTCTTCAAGGGAGGGAGTCCGACGCAAGTGAGCATTCCTTGGAGGAGTGGAGTCAAACTTGAATATTTTTGTGAAGCCATCGTCTTGAAGATCTGCTTCAACAGTGAGCAATGTCAAACTCTTCCAGGACCTCCGACAGGTTTCATGTGTAACAAAGGCATTCTTGGTGGCAAGATTGCGAATGCGATTGATGTCCACCAAGAGGCTTTGCATCTGACGCTTAAGCTAGTCATGATGCTTATCCTGTTTCTCATGTAGAGCGACGAGAAGCTCTCGGTCATTGAGAACACGAGATCGCTTCCAAGGCCTTTGGGCAATGGTGCTTCCAGTGGCTTCAGTTTGAGCGCGAGGGGCACGAGTGTTGCCAGCCAAGGGATAAACACGAGAGACTGCCTGAACTCCTTCAATGTGCTGGGTGAAGCTTTGACGATCAACATTGTGAAGATAGATTGGATCCTTTGCAGGCTCTGGGTAAATAGCTTCAACAGATAGATCAACCTTTGGCAAGAATACAAGATGATTGCGCGCAGACGGCTGATAGTTGAAGGCAGAGTGAAGCTTGATAAGGCGCATTACCCATGGAGCATAGAACTTCAGACCAAAGATGTCGGAGCCAGATGCAGCCAACTGCCTGATGAAGAAGGCTTGAGCATTGAAGCTTATGCCATTGAAGATATAGAAAACCAAAGTCTTCATTGCTCCTTCAAGCTTCGCTACAGATGAATGTCCTTTGATAGGCCAAAGAGTTTTTCTGATGATATGGTATATTCAGCGTTGTGTGGCAAAGGCTTCATCATGCTCAGCATTTGGCTCATGTTGGGTTCTGGCTTCTGGAAAATGCTCTCCAAAGCATTCTGGTGTTGTTGACAACCTGGTTCATAATATTCGCCAGGAGTGGGCAGGGCTGTAAGCTCAATGATGTCTTGGGCTTTAGCTTCATGATGAACATCTCCTGTCATCCACTCAAGGATCCAAGTCTTCGGATCCATGTTGTATCCACGAATGTGGAGGGTAGCATAGAATTGAAGCAGAAGTTCTTCATTCCAGTGTTCCTTGGCAGTCACAAAGTTGAGCAGAACCGCATCACAGAAGCAGTCAAGGGCTTCTTCAAGGCATGGCAGTCCAACAATGGCTTCACAATCAAGATGCATATGAGGGAAAATGCGTCCCTGATTGTACAAGATGCATGAATAATAGCTTCGCTGCTGATAACTCCAGAATCGGTCAGAAGAGATTCTTGGCCTTGTGTAGGGGTTCTTGTCACTGTCGAAGAATGTGTTGTGTGCCTTGAATCCATTCAGATTAAATGATCCTGGTGACGTTGCAGTACCTGGAAACCGTGGTAGCCTTGGCTTTGGCTTCTGGACCTGAGGCCTGTGCTCCACATGATAGTCAAATTGAGGTCCGGGAGCAGGCGGAGGAACCAGAATTGGCCAGTGGACTGTAACAAGCTGACCACGATCATATGCTTGCTCGATGGTGTGTGGCCTGGGAGGTGGTACAGGAGCAGAGACATTGGCTTCAGGCTACAGATTTGCATCAGGTGCAGCATAAGCTTCAGGTGCAGCAACATCTGGCACCACATTAGCTTCAGGCGCCACATTAGCTTCAGCCATGACAACGTCATTGGCTTCAGTGTTGATGTTGGTGGCCGCCTCAGTATTGGTAACCTCCACTTCAGGAGCTGGAGGGTCAGACACGTTCTCCTCGAGAATAACTTCAGGGTTGGACGGGGGTGTAGCAACTCTTTATTCATCTCTTGATTCTTCTTCTTGATCATCGGCTGGTGCAGCCAGAATATCTTCAGCCATTTTGGCTTCAGATTCAGGGATGTTCGCAGTAGGAGAGGCTTCGGGAAAGACTTTGCATGAAACAGATTGGTGCTCTTCTCCTTCTGGAACACTTGACAATGTGACCTGTGGCCTTGGTCCTTTGCGAAGCCTGCGAAATGCTGGCGACGCCTGTGGAGATGGAGCTGGTTGGGCCTCAAAGTCTTCATTGTCAATCACCGGAGTGGTGACCTGTGGTGGGGGAGTGACTGGTGTTTCTTCATCACGAGGGGATTCTTGAGGGTGGTCAGCCCATGAGTCATCCTGAGCAATTGGTGTCAATGGAAGACCAATGCTGATGAGTTCGCTGTTCATGAGAACAGGCGATGATACCAAATTGTGCTCGATCTGAGGAAGGACTTCATCATCTTCAACATTGTCGTGAGGACCAATGTCTTCAGTTGTGGTGGGGTCAACAGCTGGATTCTCTTCAGCTTCAGGAGCCTCTATGGAAGCAGGCTCATGAACCACCAAACGACGTTCTCGATGTGCAGAGGAAGGATGAGCAACAGAAATTGGCTCGACAACAATGGGCTCTGTGGAAGCAGCCTGGTCTCACTTCTTTGTTTTTCTTTTCTTGGTTGGTGGAGCATCATCAGTGGTGGCTTTGGTCTTGCGCTTTCTGGCTTCGGCTTCAGCTGCTCTAGTTTTCTTGAACTCCAAAGCCACTGTGGGGACCTTAGGCTTCGAGTCTGTCTTACTAGCCGGGAAGGCAATGCGAGGTTCTTCCTGCCTTGATGCTTCTGGTTGGGCCACATCGGGCTTCTTCTTCTTCTTGGCAGCCATTCTGGGGTCGATGCCTGGTCGCCCCAAAGCCTTGCGCTTTTCAGCTTCATTGTAGCCTTGAACACATTTGGCAGCAAGATTCTTCATGCGCTCACGAGAACCTTTTGCTTCTTCTCGTTTCTTATGGAACGCCTTCTTGAGCTCATGCATCATGACCCTGAAGTTTTGAATGTCTTCAACATTGAGCTTGGCCATGTGCTTCTTGAACTGAGCCTTTTCATAGTCAATTTTATGCTTCAGCTCAACAATCTTCTGTGCAAGAGCCAGCTCAGGAGCAATGGCTCCATGTAAAGAAACGCTGAGGCCTATTGGGAGCTGAAGATCATCAAAACTGAGATCTGGGCTGTCAAACCACTTATCAATAAACTTGTACATGATCTCCACATCAAAGAGGGGAAGATCATTGAAGATTTCCACCTCTTGCTTGCCCTTTATCAATTGCTCAAGAGCGTCATCGCCAAGATCATCGTCGCTGGACAGATCAATGGCTTCATTCTCGTTTCTCAAAACAGCAGCAGGAGTCAGTGGCCAGAGGCTTCGCCCGTGAGACCTTTGGTGCAGAAGAGGGCTTTGAAGCCTTTGGTTTATTTTGCTTCATAGGCTTCGGTGGTGCAGGCGCTTTGTCAGAATCAGTGTCATCTGCAGAGTGGTCCACGGCTGCCCCTTGAACCTGAATGTGAGTGATGAGACCTTCTAAGTTGTAGAAGGGCCCAATAAGATTGGGTTCAGCTTCGCGTGTGCCGTCAGCACGTGGTGCAGAGGGGCCTGGGTTGAAGTCTAATCCCAAAGACTTCTTGTTTTCCTTGGCCGAGTTCTTTGCAGCCTGATAGTTGCGCTTGAAGAGTTTATCTTCACGACACCGTAACAGAGAGGATGGGTCGGCATTAGCAGGCTGAGGTCCACGAATCATGCAGGGGTAGAAGCCCTGAGCAATAGCTTCAGACTTTGACTTGGGCTGAAGACCTTTGTATATTATATCTCCCCAGGGGCCCTTTAGGGCATTCTTCTCAGCATATTCATCGGTGACGAATCTGTACTTGAACCATTCCTCTGCCCAATGTCTTCGAATCCATTGGATTCGGTTCTTGCGTTCTCCATAGGTTTCTTATGGATCTGACTTGTATAACTCATGGAGATCCGGTGGCAGGTCCTTACCAGTGTTTCCACGGTGTTGTCTGCCGCCCTTCCTGACTGATTTTTCAGTTGTCATGAAGTTTAGACTGAAAGGCTTCAACACTGTCAAAGTCTTCTGTCTACTGGTCAGACAGGAACTGGCTTCAGGAGTATTTATGTGATGCTGTAAGAACTCTGCAAATGAATGCAGACTATGAGAACCAAGGGATTCTCCCACAAACATGTACCTGTGACAGCATTAGAGATGCGAGGGAAGGGGAAGAGGTCATATGCATTCTTAGAAGATTTTGAAGATAAATCAGTTTAGAAGACATTGACCTCATAGTGCGAAGACATTCACTCATATGTAGTGAGTTGGTTCCAGATTTGTACGAATCCACAAATAAGTACAAGTGAGGAATCTAACTACTTTGTGAAGCATAAGTGAACATACTAGGCATGCTATGAGATGTAGAACAGGATAGATCCAACTTTGTAGCAACAGAAACCACTTGTGGTTGGAAAGGATGAATCTATCAGATCAAAAAGACTGTAAAAAGAGGTTTTATTTACCACATGAGGAACTGCTAGACGGATTGGGGGAGGAGGCCAAGCAGTTCGATCTTCCGTGCCCTAACTTGGCGATGGAGGACACCTATGGCGACGGCGGAGAAGACGATGTCCGCGGCCGGCGTGATGACGACGTCGGTGAGGTCGCGACAGCTAAGTGCTTCGTCGCCGGTGTCGTGAGGGCTAGCGGTGGCGCTAGGGTTTGTGCGAGAGAGAGAAGTGGAAGAAGAGATAATGACTGGGATGAGACGTGTATTTATAGGGACATGGACGGCATAGCGTTATTACGTAGGTGCCCCTGGCGATTCACATCTGAAGGACACGTGGCGATCATGCAACACATTGGAGGTTGTTCCACGTTCCCACGCATGCCTGGATTGTCGGGTGGTCATTCCCACTTCTCCGGGTTTCAGGTAAAAAGGATTGAGCATTTAAAACAGATTTAATGTTTGTCTCTGTATCTTCTGCTGACAAGGACGCAGCGAAGACATTCGACAGTTTCAATAGAATGCATATGATTTGGATAGATAGACTTAAGATGGGAGCATAGAAAGGTCAGGGTCCGATCACATTCACTTAGTTCAAAAGATTCAACTAGAAGGCATAGCTATAAGTGAATGCTGTAGAGGACACAAACCAAATCAGTACATTGAAGATAAACATGAAGCCATGTTAACATTGAAGACAAACAAAATGCGAAGACTTTGCAAATGTAACGCCAACAGAAAGTATTCCAAGCACAGGTTTGGTGGTGGCGTTACCCACCGTATAGGAAGTATTAGACCCAGACACGACGCACAATTATCGTGGCGCTCCGAAGTTAAATTCCATGTTAATGTATTCACACTTATAGTGTAAGTCTTCATTAGTTGAAGATATACGTTACTTCGTGTGTTTGCAGATCTATGTCATCAACATGCATCAGTGTTAGGATGTGTACATGATCATAGGACATTTGAGGATTCCAAGATATTTAGCTCACACATCAACTTGCAAAACCTTTTCTCATCCAAGGGCTTTGTGAAGATATCTGCCAGTTGCTCTTCAGTGCTGACGTGAATGATATCAATATCTTCCTTCATGACATGATCTCTGAGAAAGTGATGACGGATCTGAATGTGCTTTGTCTTCGAGTGCTGAACTGGGTTGTTGGCGATCTTGATGGCGCTTTCATTGTCGTAGTAGAGTGGCACTTGCTTCAGATGAATGCCATAGTCTTTGAGTGTTTGCTTCATCCAAAGAAGCTGAGCGTAGCAAGATCCATTAGCAATGTATTTAGATTCAGTAGTGGAGAGAGATACGCAGTTCTGCTTCTTTGGAGACCAACACACAAGTGATCGTCCCAGAAAGTGACATGTGCCTGATGTAGACTTGCGATCCACCTTGTCACCAGCATAATCAGCATCCGAGAATCCAACTAGATCAAACTCTGAGCCCTTTGGATACCATAATCCTAGTGTTGGGGTGTAAGCCAAATATCGAAGAATTCACTTCACAGCTAAGTGATGCGATTCCTTTGGTGCCGCTTGGAACCGGGCACACATGCAAACACTAAGCATGATATCTGGCCTAGATGCACATAAGTAAAGCAAAGAACCAATCATGGAGTGGTATACCTTTTGATCGAACTCTTTACCATTGGCGTCAGAATCTAGATGACTCTTGGTAGGCATTGGCATCGTATAACATTTGCAGTCTTGCATAGCAAACTTCTTCAGGCAATCTTTGAGGTATTTCTCTTGAGATATGAAGATGTCGTTGCGTTGCTGTCGTATTTGAAGACCAAGGAAGAACTTCAACTCACCCATCATGGACATCTGATATTGCTCCTGTATCATGTATCCAAACTCATCACTGTATTTCTGATTAGTGCAGCCGAAGATAATGTCATCCACATATATTTGGCCCACAAAACAGTTCACCATCATATGTCTTCGTGAAGAGAGTGGGATCCAGGGAACCAGGTTTGAAGCCTTTGCTCTTCAGGAAGTCTTTGAGTGTGTCATACCAAGCACGAGGGGCTTGTTTGAGGCCATACAGTGCCTTGTTGAGCTTGTAAACCATGTCAGGATGTTTTGGATCTTCAAAGCCAGGTGGTTGTGCAACATACACTTCTTCTTCAATCTTGCCATTGAGAAAGACACTCTTCACATCCATTTGATACAGAAGGATGTTATGATGATTTGCATAGGCTAGCAGTATGCATATAGCTTCAAGCCTAGCCACAGGAGCAAATGTTTCATCGAAGTCAATTCCTTCAACTTGAGTGTATCCTTGAGCAACTAGACGAGCCTTGTTTCTGACAACTTGACCATGCTCATCTTGCTTGTTGCGATATATCCATTTAGTGCCTATGATATTGTGTTTACGAGGATCAGGACGCTTGACCAGTTCCCATACATTATTCAGCTCAAACTGTTGAAGCTCTTCTTGCATAGCTTGAATCCATTCAGGTTCCATGAAGGCTTCATCAACTTTCTTGGGTTCAGATATTGAGACGAATGCAAAGTGTCCACAGAAATTTGCTAGTTGTGTTGCCCTTGATCGAGTGAGTGGACCAGGTGCATTGATGCTATCGATTATCTTCTCAATCTGTACTTCATTAGCAATACGAGGATGAACTGGACGAAGATTTTGCTCTTGCTGATCATTGTCATTGTTTGAGGGATCGTCTTCAGGCTGAGCATTGTCTTCAGGTTGATCAGGTGTAGAGATGGTAAGTTCCTCTTCAGGCTGTACTTCAGATGGTATGATTTCTCCAGTTCCCATAAGCTTGATGGATTCATTGGGTCGAATTTCATCTAGCACATTTGGCAGGTGCTCTCTTTGCGAGCCGTTAGTCTCATCGAACCGCACATCCACAGTTTCAACCACTTTATAGTGAAAGAGGTTGAAGACTGTGTAGGAGTGCGAATCCTTTCCGTAACCAAGCATAAAACCTTCATGTGCTTTCGGTGCAAATTTTGAAGTGTGATGAGGATCCTTGATCCAGCACCTGGCACCAAATACTCTAAAGTAACTGACATTTGGCTTCTTACCAGTGAGGAGTTCATAGGATGTTTTGTTTAGAAGCTTGTGAAGATAAACACGGTTGATGACACGGCATGCAGTATCAATGGCTTCAGGCCAGAACTTCCTTGGAGTTTTGTATTCATCGAGCATCGTCCGAGCCATCTCAATAAGTGTTCTGTTCTTGGGTTCCACGATGCCATTCTGCTGTGGCGTGTACGGGGCTGAGAACTCATGAGTGATGCCCATTGTATCAAGATAAGTGTCGAGGCCGGTGTTCTTGAATTCAGTGCTGTTGTCACTTCGGATGTGCTTGATCTTGATACCATAGTTATTCATGGCTCGATTGGCGAAGCGTCTGAAGACATCCTGCACTTCAGTCTTGTAGAGAATTATATGCACCCATGTATATCTTGAATAATCATCAACAATGACGAAGCCATAGAGACAAGCAGTAGTAGTAAGAGTTGAGTAATGAGTAGGACCAAAGAGTTCCATGTGTAGCAGTTCAATGGGTTGAGTCGTTGTCATGATTGTCTTCGAGGGATGCTTGGCCCTCGTCATCTTTCCAGCTTCGCAGGCACTGCATAAGTGATCCTTCTTGAACTTGACACCCTCAATGCCTATGACATGTTTCTTCTTTGCAAGAGTGTGCAAATTCCTCATGCTAGCGTGCCCTAGCCTCCGATTCCAGAGCCAGCATTCTGAAGCTTTTGCAAGAAGACATACGGCGAGCTGTGGTCCTGCTGAGAAATCTATCATGTACAAATCATATTTCCGATACCCTTCAAAGACTAGAGACTTGTCAGATTCCATTAGAACTAGGCAACGATATTTTCCAAATATCACAATCATGTTCAAATCGCAAAGCATTGAGACGGACATTAAGTTGAAACCAAGGGATTCAACAAGCATCACTTTATCCATGTGCCGTTCCTTTGAGATTGCAACTCTACCTAGACCCAATACCTTGCTTTTGCCAGTATCAGCAAATGTGATGTGACTTTTGTCAGATGGACGTAGAGTTGAGTCAATGAGAAGACTTCGCTTGCCAGTCATGTGATTAGTACATCCACTATCAATAATCCATTCTAAAGCAGTTGGTGTCATACCCTACAGTGCATTTAGGGGATAGGCTTCACGAAGATAATTGTGAAGCATAAACATTTGACGAGCAAGTGGATTATGCAAGCTTAGATCGAGGTTAGGACTGATAGGGCAAGTAGCAAGCGACTCAGGAACAAAATACATAATAAGACCATTTGGGCATTTGATCTTGCGCCCTACAAGATGTTTAAGGTCCCTAGCAATAGCTTCAGACGCATTTGATTTTCGGCTGGAGACCCTTCCCTGCAAAAGAGAGTTAAGCTTTCTTAGCCACCCACATCTTCAAGGGTGGCTTTGAAGCAATGAGTCTAAGTGCAGCATCTGAGAACTTTGGCTTTGGAGCCCTAGCAAATAGTCTTGCAGGTGGACAATACTACTCATAAGAATAAGCAAAGTAGTTCTTTGTCTTATGAACATGGCGGTTTGATGAAACACGCTCATATTCATAGGCCTGAGTATGGTTTCCCTGCAAAACAATTGCGTTAGTGCGACTCAGGTGAGTCCTCTGTCCATATGAAGCCTTTGGACCATATGAAGCCTGTGGTCTGGGGTTCGTCTTCTTCACTTGTGGTGTCATGACGACATTCACAGGAAGATTCTCCAGACACTTTTTCGGCACCCAGACTTTCTTCATAGGTGGCCCATTCCTGCAGTTAGTACCAATATACCTGGCAAACACTTCACCATTCTGATTCTTAAACAGTTTATAGTTTGCATCAAAGGATTCATCAATGACAATGGGATTAGTACAAGTGAAGCCAGATAGGGTGGATGGATCCACTGAAGGTTCCTTTGCAGCAACCCATGTGGTTTTGGGGTACTGCTCAGGTTTCCAGTAAGAGCCATCAGCATTCATTTTCCTTTCGAACCCAACACCCTCTTTCCTAGGGTTTTCGTTCAGGATCTGCCTTTTGAGGACATCACATAGTGTCTGATGCCCTTTGATACTTTTGTACATCCCTGTTTCAAGCAATGTCTTCAACCTAGCATTTTCATCAGCAATAGCAGTGGTATCCTCAGCTGAGGGGTTAGTTACCACATCAACAGTTGAAGATATTGCAACAGTAGCAGCAGTAGAACATCCAACAACAGAAGTAGCATTGTCACTCTCAATGCATTTAAGACATGGTGGTTCAAATCCTTCCTGAGCGGAACTGATCTGTTTGGCGCGAAGTGACTCATTTTCCTTTTGAAGATCTTCATGAGCCACTTTCAATTTCTCAAGATCTTGCTTCCTTTGAAGATAATCATAGGAAAGCTTTTCATGAGTTGTTGAGAGCGTTTCATGACGACTTTCAAGTTCCTCATACTTAACATGAAGATTTTTAATGTCTTCAACTAAGGACTGAGATCGTGTCATTTCAGGCTCTAACAGGTCATCGCTTTTGTCTAACAGTTTTTGAATATGTTCCATAGCTTTCTGTTGTTTAGTTGCAATTTTAGCAAGTGTTTTGTAGCTGGGTTTGGAACCACAATTAGAGTCATCTTCACTGGATGTTTGATAGTGAGTTGTGCGTGAGTTTACCTTGGCACCGCGTGCCATGAAGCAATAGGTGGGAGTGGAGTTGTCCTCATCATCAGCATCGACGTCGGTGACGAAGTCATTGTCTTCAGTGTTGAAGATGGAATTGGCAACGTAGGCTGTAGCCAGACTTGCAGTGCCAGAATCGGACTCCTCCTCAGACTCCACCTCCGCCTCCTCAGAAGCAGACTCCTCCTCTGAATCCATTTCCTTGCGAACAAACGCACGAGCCTTGCCAGTTGAGCTCTTCTTGTGTGATGAATACTTTGAGGAAGACTTGGAAGAAGACTTTGAGTATTTCTTCTTGTTCTTCTTGTCGTTAGAATCATATTCCTTGCTCTTCTTCTTCTTGTTGTTCTCATTGTCCCACTGCGGACACTCAGAGATGTAGTGACCAGGTTTCTTGCACTTGTGGCATCTTCTCTTCTTGTAGTCATGAACAGAAGCTTCATCATTCCTTGAGCTTGATCGTGAAGACTTTCTAAAGCCTTTCTTCTTGGTGAATTTTTGGAACTTATTCACAAGCATAGAAAGCTCCTTTCCAATGTCTTCAGGATCATCAGAACTGCAGTCAGATTCTTCTTCAGATGAGGAGACAACTTTTGCCTTCAAGGCCCGAGTTCGACCATAGTTTGGACCGTAGATATATCTTTTCTCAGAAAGCTGAAACTCATGTGTGTTGAGCCTTTCAAGTATGTCAGAAGGATCGAGTGTCTTGAAGTCAGGGCATTCTTGAATCATCAGGGCTAGGGTGTCAAATGAGCTGTCAACTGATCTCAGGAGTGTCTTGACAATTTCATGCTTGGTGATCTCAGTAGCGCCGAGAGCTTGAAGCTCATTTGTGATGTCAGTAAGGCGATCAAACATGAGCTGAACATTTTCATTGTCGTCTCTCTTGAAGCGGTTGAAGAGGTTGCGAAGGACACTGATCCATTGATCTCTTTGGGTTGAAACGCCTTCGTTGACCTTGGAGAGCCAGTCCCAGACTAGCTTAGATGTTTCCAGAGCACTCACACGGCCATACTGCCCTTTGGTCAGATGACCACAGATGATGTTTTTGGCAGTGGGGTCTAGTTGAACGAACTTCTTGACATCAGCAGCGATGACACCTTCACCAGCCTTGGGAAAGCCATTCTTGACAACATACCAGAGGTCGACATCAATGGCTTCAAGATGCATGCACATTTTATTATTCCAGTAGGGATATTCAGTTCCATCGAAGGCGGGGCACGCAGCGGAGACTTTGATTATCCCTGCAGTCGACATAGCAAAAACTCTAGGTGGTTAGACCGAATCACACAGAACAAGGGAGTACCTTGCTTTGATACCAATTGAAAGTGCTAGTGATCGACTAGAGGGGGGGTGAATAGGCGATTTTTATGAAAGTCTTCAAAACATGGAAGTTTCAAAGACAAACGATAGAAATAAACCTATTACCATGCAGCGGAAGGTAGACTACACTAGGCAAGCCATAGTCAAGTATTCAATGAAGTGAAAGCACAAAGACTAACAGCAGCTAGGCAGTATGGATCAGGATGGAAGATAGTATGAAGCCAATCAGAACAAGCAGTCACTCAGTGAAGACAAAAGATAATGCAGACAGGCAATAACTTCACAAGGACCAACTGCAAGTAAAGAATGAGAAGGATAGAACCAGTAGCTCATTGAAGACAATGATTTGTTGGACCAGTTCCAGTTGCTGTGACAACTGTGCGTCTGGTTAGGGAGGCTGAGATTTAACTCAGAAAACCGTGTCTTCACCTTATTCCCCTTGAGCTAAGGACACCCAGTCCTCACCCAATCACTCTGGTAAGTCTTCAAGGTAGACTTCCAAACCTTCACAGACTTTGTTCACCGGCGATCCATAATGACTCTTGGATGCTCAGAACGCGACGCCTAACCGGCTGGAGGATTCACAGTCCTCAAGTGTAATAAGTCTTCAGATCACACAGACAAGAAGACTTAAGTGATGCCTAACACTCTTTGGCTCTGGGTGTTTAGGGCTTTGTCCTCGCAAGGATTTCTCTCTCAAAGGCTTCAAGGTGGGTTGCTCTCAAACGACAAAAGCCGTGCACTAACTCTGAGCAGCCAACCAATTTATGGTGTAAGGGGTGGGCTATTTATAGCCATTAGGCAATCCGACCTGATTTGTCCGAAATGACCCTGGGTCACTAAGGAACTAACACGTGTTCCAACGGTCAGATTTCAAACACACACGACAACTTTACTTGAGCTACAAGCAAAGCTGACTTATCCAGCTCTGGATAAGATTTCCTCTCATAGTCTTCGCTCGAAGACATAGGATTTTGGTTAAGCATCACTTCAGTCATTCCGACTGGTTCACTTGGACCCCACTTAACAGTATGGTGGTTCCTATGACTCAACAAAGAAGAAAATGAAACAACGAAACAACTAAGTCTTCGCGCTCCATAGTCTTCACGCGATGTCTTCTCTTGTCATAGTCTTCAATGTGAATACCTTCACATACCACCTTTGTCTTCATACATTTTTAGGGGTCATCTCCGGTAGGTAAACCGAATCAATGAGGGACTACTACCTATGTTATCCTGCAATTCTCACAAACACATTAGTCCCTCAACCAGGTTTGTCGTCAATACTCCAAAACCAACTAGGGGTGGCACTAGATGCACTTACATCCACAATCTTTCTTAGAGATAGGACTTCAAGTCGAAGTTGAGTTGCAGAATGCCTTTCTGCTAGAACTTGGGACTGAAGAAGTCGAACTGATTCAGACAACGAATTCTGTGAGCTTGTCTGACTATTAGTCTCAAGTATCTTGAACACTGCATCAAGACAAGACTTTGGGGTTGTCTCGCTATCTTCAAGATGTTTTGACTTCTTTGCTGCAATATATGTTGGGTTTGTCTCACAGCCTTGAACAGACTTGTGCATGCCATCAGGCATATCACCCTGAAACAAAGCAGAGAGATGACATGTTTTGCACGTGTATAAACAAAGATGATAACTGTTCTGTCAATTCTATCCAATTTCAAATTAGAAAATAAAGAGTATGTTCAAAATATCAATAGCATAATTTGGCATTGTTCATAATGCGGGGAGCTTCACCGCACTACTGGATTACCATGTCAACATAACAAGCATAGATGAAGGGCAAAGAAAATCATTGTATCTATTTTGGATAATGTGCATGGCATGTTGTTCATATCATTAGCCACATCAGTAAGATAAAATAGGAGATGACAAGGTGCAAACGTGGGCTGCTTCACCACACCCTGGATTATAGATCCACAAAAACAAGCATACATATAGGGAGTATTAAGTAATGTGCATGGTATGAATAAGGAATTTGGTTTTACAAGTAAAACTTAGAACTTACGGTTCTTACGAACATGCATTTTGGTAGAAACAGCAAACTAAACAGCAGTAAACGATAGGGAGTATGATCAAATTAAACAGTAGTTGAGGATAAAAGCTTTAGAAGGACTGACTTACATTAACAGTTAACACCGACTTTATAATGCCCTTCTCCATGTGAAGGGAAGGATAACTCAAGAATTTCAGCACAAAATCTTCTTCATAAGCATTGCCTGTACTCTACATTTTGTAGAGAGTACTTATAGATATGATAATACTGGAAGGGATAGAGGGTAATGAAGATAAGATGCAGATTGATGCTACATAATCAACTACCAATCCCTGGAAGTACAAGCGTTACAGGACAAAATGTACTGACAAGAGCAATGGGCTACACTTCTGCACTGGCATTGTCTGTGTATTCTACTTGTTGGTAAGATTAAATATAGATCTGATCTTTTTTAGTAAATGGTGGGCGAGGGAGATAAGATGCAGAATGCTACAAAATGAACCAATCCCTCTTCCCATAATACAAGAGTGTTTTGAACACTGGTGTACTGTACAAAACGTTCTTATATTATGGGACAGAGGGAGTAGCTGTTAATGTAAGTACAGTGATAGACCATGTTCAGTCCTTACAAGAGGACTGCAGAGCTAAAACTCTTCAAAAGCATTGGGTTGATTCTAAATTTATGTAAGAGTCCATACGGATCTTATAATGTCCAACAAATGGACGATTACGAGGCTAACATGTGCAGTGATGCTACATAATCAAACAACTATGAAAGTAAGTATGGTCATACAGGGCAAGAGGTACTCACAAGAGCAATGCAGTGTGCAGTATAGTTGCGAGATTCTGTGGTCCCTTGAGAACGAATGTTCTTCTGCTAACAGTTTTCGTACAAGTGAGAAATTAAGCCAAATGCAGAAATGTAGTTCAAATTGTGATGTGATATCATAGACAGTACCTTACGCTGCAGCCGAGACCAATGTGTAACAAGATTATTCCAGTCACCGTCGGATAAATGTAGCACCGGAGACTTTACAGAAATTTTGTTCAGAGGCTTGCCATCGAAGTGCGCTTGCCTCAGGTAGGAACGATACTTCATCAATGAGTGCTTGAAAAGCGCAACCAACCCTTGCTCGTCATCACAATCCAGTTTGCTCCTCGCCTATTTAAAAGAATGAAATCTTGTGTCTTCTGTCAGCAGAAACATATGCAGTAATGACCATGAATAACATTAGTACATTACTTACGCGTAAGTTGCGGACGAAGACTAGAAATTGTTCTGTGTCTGCGGTATAATCTTTCCATGAAGGAAAGATGCGCACAAAGTTCCTGACAACAACATAAGCTTCATCTTCTAAACTGGGAAGAAATGGAACAGGGGTCCTATTTGCTGTAATTGGGGCTCTCTCTGGTTTGAAAAGGGATTTGGCAACTGGATTTGGTGTACTCTTTGCTGGAATGGGGGTTTTGCATCGTACAGCTGGTGCTATGTCAACTGGCATAATCATACTGTTTGCTGCAGTTGGGGTCTGCTGAGTTGGGGCATCAGAAATGACAAGTGTAGTAGGGCTAGAGTCTGCTAGAGTTGGGGTATTTTGTGGGTCAGGTGATATTGCAACTACACCTAATGGGCTATTTGATTTATCAGGTGCCACTACCTTTTCCAAATACTTTGCTTGTGCTCCTCCACGATCAGCAATCGCCCTCTTCCTTTTGAACGTCTGATACACAAGAACAACATTTGAATGGATAAATATGGTATGATGACAGATGGAATATGTACTGAAAATGGATAGGCAGGGCATATTCACATACACGATGTGTAAACTAAGCTAATGGCAGTTCAACAAAGTAGAAGCAATGCAAAGCATCAGTTGCAAGATATGTGCGAGCAATGTAACCTTGGAAAGTTAGAGCAAGTACCTTGATGGGTGAATAAGATAGGGCATCTTCCTCTGACTCCTCCACTAGGGAGCTACATTGACTTAGGTCTCCCTCTAGCTCAGAATCACTGTTAGGATAATATTCTGAGCATGAACCTGTAGGTGGAGAGCGTTTGCGTTGCATTGCATTGCATCCAGACTTGATTTCAGTCCCTTAATGCCAAGTTTGACAACCATGGCATTGTTCTTCTTTATTCTTTTCATGCACGCAAGCTCATAATCATTATGATGCTGTTCAGAATATGAGATTCATGAAAACATAAAAAGTAGTCAGATTATCTATGGAATGCATTGCGGATTCAACTCGGAGAGTGTCTCCCTATAAACCCCAGCATATGCAAAGTTCACCTCCCCAACCATGCTGACCAGACCACACACAGAAATACAAACCCCTTATGTCTCTATAACAGGCAGGCACACATTTCAAAACTGAAGTAACAACATTAGAATCATATGCAATTCATATTTGAACAAATAAACTAAGCAATTATGAGTGGCGTAATGTTTAGCTTCAAGGGTGGAGTGTTAGTAGTGCGACACAAAGCAAGTAGGCAGATTGTATTCCATGTAAAAGATCGAAACCTATGTAAAAGCTAGAAATGACACTTTCTTTCTATACAATCAGTGTTCATTACCCACACATGATGGAAGAGATCACATAGAGAAATACTATTCACTCATGTCTACGGTTCCAGTATTTAGAAACAGGGTGGTCCACCCTAAAACAATATTGACAACAAATATGACAAGGCAAGCATAGATATAGTGAATCAATCATTTACTTGTGAGCTTACTAGGACAAGTATGCAGAATTGTAACTGCAGTAAGAGACCGTCCAAAATCTGAATGAAGAAGTTTGTCTAGCACTTATTGTTTGCAACTAATCGACGTGAATAATTGGATATTATATCGAATGAGTAAGAAAGACAAGTAAAATTGTCAACAAACCTGGCTTGTAGTAGTAATCTGGGTCAATGTCACTACGACCAACAATCCAAAATGACTAGTTTCTGTTTCGAGGGCCAGAATTTTGAAAACCCTGTGAACTTTAGAGGTACTAAAGATTACCAAAATACATCTGAACCATTAAGTGTAGGTAGCACTGAGCACACAACAAACCCTAATGACAGTCCTGCCTAATGAGTAATGAATCAATTAGAAAATGGGTGATGAGGAGTGGCTGTTGAGTGTTGAGGACGTATCTCAGGATAAATCGGGTTGGCTTGGTGGGTGCTGCACGCCTGAGCCCTGAACGGACTGGGAAGGTAGGCACGGCAGCGTGCCCGGGCAGCGGTGACGCTGTTGGGCGAGCGGCTCCTGGCCTCCTGTTAGTTCGGCGTCTCCTCCTAGAGTCATGCCGTCCGGGGACAGAAAGTCGCCGGCGAGGCAGGCGGCTGGGGGCGAGTAGAGATCGGAAGCGCGCAGCAGAACAGAGGGGAATCGGGGCCTGGGACGACCCGAAATCCCAGGGTGGGCCGGCCCACCATGGGCACGCTGTAGAGATACACACCCGAGCGGCGAACATGCATTTTCGAAACTAATTTAGGAACATTTAGCTGACCAATTAAACAACTCTGTTTTAATAATATTAGATTCGTATTTGAACAACTAAGCTTGTTTAGCTTGATGGGTGGAGCACTGTTATTATGACACGAAGCACATATTCTGATCGTATAGTGATCATAAAAGGGGGAAACTCTAAGCATATTTTTTTAGCAAAAGAGGGTTTCCCCTCCGATTTCTATTAAAGAAACCACCACGGAACCAACATGATCAATTAAACCCTAAGTATGATCAATTAAACTGTATTATGGCTGTGCCATGGCAGATTTGAAGCTGCAAACCGGAGAAATGATA